>NW_015161422.1:171820-211993 GCF_001447785.1 Gekko japonicus
TGCCCTTCCCCAGTCAAATGTGTGGGGCGATGGGGGAGGGGTACAGAAAGTGATGCTCCAAAGCGATACCCTTGTTATACAAATTAATATCCAGTCAAATATCCCCCACATGGATCACTGCTTTGACGTGGCGAGGGGGCTTGTGTGGTTCGATGAGGCTGTGGGCTATGCCGTGGAGGGCCACCCAAGACGGACAGGCCACAGCAGAGAACTCAGACCAAGAGTGATCCCCCTGGAGAAGGAAATGGCAACCCACTCCAGTATCTTTGCCAAGAAAACCCCATGGACAGTAACAAAAGGCTACAAGATATGACACTGGAAGATGAGCCCCTCAGGTCGGAAGGTGTCCAATATGCTACAGGGGAAGAGCAGAGGGCAAGTACAAGTAACCCCAGAAAGAGTGAAGCGGCTGGGCCAAAGCTGAAAGGACGCTCAGTTGTGGATGTGTCTGATGGTGAAAGGAAAGTCCGATGCTGCAAAGAACAATACTGCATAGGAACCTGGAATGTAAGATCGATGAATCAAGGTAAGCTTGACATGGTAAAAAATGAGATGGCAAGACTGAACATCAATATCTTAGGAATTAGTGAACTAAAGTGGACAGGAATGGGCGAATTTAACTCAGAAACAATTATATCTACTACTGTGGCCAGGAATCTCGTAGAAAAAATGGTGTGGCCTTTATAGTCAACGAGAGAGTGCAAAAGTCAGTACTGGGATACAATCTCAAAAATGACAGAATGATTTCAGTCTGATTCCAAGGCAAACCATTCAACATTGTCTATGCAATAGCGTCACATATTTACTTGACATGACCTAACTCATATCGGCTATAGGTTTTTCTCACCTAAACAAAAGTATTTTTCTCTGATACCAATTAAAAGATCCTTTCAACCCCGACACTATGAAGTTATAACCTAAACAATCAGAACCATGAACCTTCTACCTTCTGTTGTGCCAAAAGAATTTTATTGTCTTGTCTGTTAACCTCAACTGGAAAAATACCCTGACCCATAAAGAAGGCCTCCTATATACCAGGCCTTCATTACCTTCCAATATACATGTTAAATCTATAATAAACCTATAAAACCCAGAGAAATATGAATAATCAAAAAGAGAAAAATCTATATAGTCCCATCTCTACTACACCCTGGAATTTGAAATGTTGAATTGTTTGGTATCCCTTGCTGCAGTTCATTTCTGAATTAATTGCTGCTCTAGTTCTATCGCCTTTCTTCCAAAGACATACGCTTTCATCCTAAGAAATGAAGGACTCCCTCTTTCTCTTTGGTGTGAACTCTCCTATGGCGCTGAGATAGGCTTCCCTCCTTTTCAATTTCAACTTTATTTATTTATTTATTTATTTATTTATTTATTTTAAAAAACCCTCTTAAAATCGCTGAACACATACATTGATGGGGATTCACTGGAAAGGTCTTTTTTCCTCTGCTTCTAAACGTCATATTTCAGGTTCCGGGAATAAATTGTCAGCCAGACAACAGAAAAAAAATCCCCACCAAACGAAACCTTACCTTTTTTCAGTCTGTCAATGCTGATGCAAATAAATAAATAGATAGATAAAAAAATAAATCCCTCAGTGGATTTTGGGGCTGTCCCATTAAATATACACAATTATTCTTTGAATAGCTACCGAGCCAGGCCTAGGATTAAAATGTTCAACCTGCTCTGAAAAGTGTATTTTGTATTTCTTCTGATTGCTTTTTCTCCTCCGATAATTGTATGTGTGAATGGCCGCTAGGTCAGACACTTCTAAGTACCGAAGCTTCTCTGTGAAGATCTAGAATTTGTCTCTAAAATATGGATGAGAGTGCAGCGAACGAGTTATGGTTCCTTCCTTATTCCGTCAACTTTATTCCCGTCTGAAGAGAAGTCTGTTCGGTAAGACCAGATTAACATATCAGTAGAGGTTTTTCAGGGCGGTAAAAAAAAAAAAAGATTCATTTTGTAGAGAGGGAAAATTTACTAGCTCTCTCTTTCTACCCTTCCTCTCCCTCTGTCTCTTTGGCTTCTCACTTTAAAAATTTAGATTCTAACCTCATTGTGGCAGCATACTACTTTTTGTTGAGGTTACACTCTAAAGCACCGAGTGGAATTAAACATCACATAAATAATAAGGGAATAATCACAGCGATTTATTTAATGTCATGTTGAAAATATGCCACTCTCGCCTACATGAGATTCAAGGCAAAATGAGCACTAAAGTTCAAAGCCTCGCCCTTTGATTCATTCAAGACTATGGCAGCATAATTCCCAAATATGTATGCGTGCATGAGGTTGTTCTATTTGTCATAAATATGGCAGTGTATCATAAAAGAATGAGATTGGATTTTTTTTAAAAAAAACAAAATTAAAAGGTTTTGCAGCAAAAAACCCCAATGTTCTCACTTCAATTCTCACATTTGGGCTCAATTTTCTCATCAGTTTGACCACCCCACTCACCCACACATATATCAACATAACTGGAGGGGGAGAAAAAAGATAGATTCAGGTGGGTGGATAGCTTATAACAACAGAAAAAGAGGTTGCTTCTAGGGTTGCAAACTCTGGCTTTGGAATACGGTTGCCGTCCCCCCAATGGGGCCAGGGGTTTACCTGCTTTTGGGGGGCCCCGATCCACCGCCACCCAGCCAGCTGGCAGGAGGAGTCCTGGCCCCCCAAAAACCACATCTGTGCCAACGTGCCCAGCACAACGACCTCACCCAGCGGTGACGCCATCGCGTGGGGCACGTTGTGCAGAGGATGCTCTACATTTGAGGAAAAAGAACTCTATGGTTACCAATCCATAGAGTCTTTCCTCAAATGCTAGCGCCCCCCCCTGCATTGTGCCCCGTGTGATGACATCACTTCTGGGTGATGTCACTGTTGTCCGTGAGCTTTGCGCATGCCCAAAACTCCCAGACTCAGAGATGGACCCGCCCCCCGCCGGCAGCCAGGTAAGACTTGGCAACTTTAGTTTGGAAATACCTGGAGATTTGAGGTTGGACTCTGGGAGGGTGAAGTTTGGGGAGAGGAGGGACCTCAGTAGGGTATAATACCATGTGCTCAACCTTCCAAAGCAGCTGTTTCCTCAAGAAAAAGTGGAATAAAGGTTTTAAATAAATATGTAATAAATGACTTATGTAGTCTGGCAATCAATTGTAATTCTGGGAGATCTCCAGTCCCTACCTGAAGGCTGGCAACTCTAGCTGCTCCTTTTACCAATGAGAGCCATCCCTGTTACAGGGATAGCAGTGTTGTTAGCACAGGTGAGAAGCGGGCATCCTTTTTAGTAGGCAAAATGGCCTGTTCTTTCGATATGCACGGCCAGGGGTCATTTCGTAGAAAAAGAGGTGCAGCAGCTCATTAGCATAACTCATTAGCACAACTCATTTGCATATGCCACCCCCCTGACATCACTGGAAGTGTGTCAGAAGGCAACACCCACCGCTCAGGCTCCACTGGGCTGTTTTGGGTTGCTAGCTATTGGGGGGGGGAATGCACAGATCTGTCCTCGCAGAGGAGGGAGAGCTTGTACCTGAATAAAACTTGATCTTAAAGGTGCCACTGGAGTGTTTTGGACCAGGGGGCCGGGGGGGGGCTCTGCAACTTACCTGTCTGCTTCTTGCTCTGACTGAGGGCTGCTGGGAGCAGGGGGTGGGGCTTGTTGCATGTGCCTGCCCCCTGGGCTCTTTACTGCCGGAGCTCCGCTCCTGTGCGCTCCTGCAGGAAATTTATTTATTTATTTTATTTACATGAGACTGTAATGACCCCTGTGCATGGCTACGATTGCCAAACTCTAGGTAGGTCCTGGAGTTCTCTCAGAACCAATGTTTTTGGGACCTCCTGATGGCAACCCCTGCTTCTTGCCATGCTTTATCAGCCAGCAGGAGAAAAAATATATGCTTTTAAAATGGCCATTGGTGTGATGTCGTGACATAGCTTTGTTATAGAGTTTCCAGTGATTTCTAGAGCATCGTGACATCACTTATGGCTCCACCAGAAATGATTTTGTGCTGTTATGCCCACAGTGCCATCCATGTCCCCACCAAGCCCTCTTGTGCCAGGTGTCAGCCATCAGCTGGCAATCCTAACTGATCTTCAGACCACAAAGATCACAAAGATCAGTCCCCCCTGGAGGAAAATGGTAGCTGTGGAGGGTGGACCATATGGCATCTCATCCCTGCTGAGATTTCCCCTCCCTGGTCCAGACTCTGCCCTCCTTAGTTTCAACCCCCAAATCTGTAGGAACTTCTCAAGCTGTTGTTAGCAACCTCAATGACCTCTGTCCATTTAATTTGCAGCAATAGTCATATAAGGTGTAGAACCACTGCGCTTGTAGGCCAGAAATTTATATATCTATTTCTCAAGTGTGACCCCCCATCTGTAGATATCTAAATCTGCAGATTGGGGCCATGCTTACCCAAAATAGATAGTTCTACAAGCTTCAGGGACTCCTGAGGTTTGCAGAAAAATCCAATTAAAATACAATAGGGCAGGGGTGTCGAACTCATTTGTTATGAGGGCCAGATCTGACATAAATGAGACCTTGTTGGACCGGGCCATGTGTGTCATAAACAAACACAATGGGTTTTTTTACTTAAAATAAAAACATGCTTAAAACTTTAGCACTCTTGCGATATTTTGTTTATTTAACAGTGTCTGATAACTGACACCTCTTGCTCTGAATTATTGCATCAAAATGTCTGTGCTGTTGCAGTCTTATGCTGTTCAGGTGTGTATCTGTAAGCTGCAAACCTACGATGATGCACCAGCAGCAGAACTGGAAGAAGCAGCAGCAGAAGACAGCCATCGCGTGGATATCCAGTGAGGATAAGGACAACCGCACAACTGGACCAGTGCAATATCCCGAGGCAGGATCTGGAGGTCAAAACTTATCGAGTGATAAAATTAATTAACTGAATTATGTGGAAAGTAAACAGAGCAAGCAGAAAATCTGGAAAATTCAGTAGGTGATCAAAGTGCCTTGGGCATTCAAATATATATTTTTGGACCAAAAATGAAGAAATACGATGTGGATCAATTGCTATCACTCATAATATGTATTTTATCATTGTGCCTGCATTTGTGCAATGTGAAAATACATAATACAGTGAGAGGGGAAATCACAAACAACTAAAGGTTAAGGTAAAGGTTTCCCTTGCTCGAAAGGCAGTCGAATCTGACTCTGGGGGCGGTGCCCATCTCCGTTTCCAAGCTGAACAGCCAGTGCTGTCTGAAGACTTCTCTGTCATCATGTGACTGGCATGACTAAATACCGTGGAACACGGAACACTGTTCCCTTCCCACCAAAGCGGTGCCTATTTATCTACTTGCAGTTTCTTGCTTTCGAACTGCTAGGTTGGAAGGAGTTGGGGCCAGAGACGGGAGCTCACTCTGTCACATGGCACTCGGGTCTCAAACTGCTGAGCTACCGACCTTCTGGTCTGCAGCTAAGCGTCTTAACCACTCAGCCACCGCAGCCCCTCACAAACAACTAGCACTTATAAAAATAGTACAAGTGTTATCTAAGCAGAGGTTCTTGGTGCTTTGCATGCCATAGTTAGGGACTCACGGTTTGGAATCAATCTGCATTATTTCCCCCTGCATTAGATTCCCAGTAGTCATGCATGGCTGCGAGAGGTGGACTATAAGAAAGGCCGAGTGCCGAAGAATAGATTCTTTTGAACTATGGTGCTGGAGAAGACTCTTGAGAGTCCCTTGGACTGCAAGAAGATCAAATCAGTCAATCCTAAAAGAAATCAACTCTGACTGTTCCCTGGAAGGCCAGATAATGAAACTGAAGTTCAAATACTTTGGCCACCCAATGAGAAGGGAGCACTCCCTGGAGAAGACCCTGATGCTGGGAAAGATTGAAGGTCAAAGAAGACGGGGACGGCAAAGGATGAGATGGCTAGACAGTGTCATAGATGCAATAAACAGGAAGTTGAGCCAACTTCAGAGGACAGTGGAAGACAGGAAGGCCTAGCGTGATCTGGTCCATGGGGTCGCGAAGAGTCGGACTCGACTGTGCGACTGAACATCAAAAATCCCGATCTTGTCAGAGCTTGGAAGCTAAGCAGGGTCAGCCAGAGAAAGTACTTGGATGGGAGACTATCAAGGAAGACTGGAGTTGCTGTGCAGAGGAAGTGAATGGCAAACCACCTCTGCTCGTCTCTTTCCTTGAAAACTGCATGCTCATGACTTGACAGTGCATGAACTGCTTGAGTGATTACTCTGTTCTGTCCTGTCAAAGGCAGACCATCTATTCCTGCCACAATTCATGTTTACATAGCCAAAACGGTGCCTACAAAGTAACTTATAGGTTTCTTTATTTGGCTTGATGGTTGTCGTTTAAACATAGAGAAGATACGGGTTCAAATCCTCAGAGCTGCTCCAGGACTCCATAAGTGTGTATCTGTGACAGTGACTCATGTCTTGATGTGGAGCTATGTTCATTAACAAATATTGCAAGAGTCACAGCCATCAGTGCTTGGCTATTTATCACAGAGACTCGTGCTTGAGTTATGCCTCTTTAGTGCTTGAAGATGCATATATGAGCAAACGGAGGAAGGTTATTAAAGAAACTAGTTGGAAACTACAGCGGCTGTTTAAAATTGGGTATTATATATTGTCTGCAGCTGACACTGGTGATTAATCTGGCTTCCACTTTCTGAACCAATGGAAAGTTTAGCACTCTTCTAAGGTAAAGCCATGTGGAGTACACTGTAGCATTGTGTTTGAGAAATCAGCTGTCTTCTCAGTGTTACTACCCCATGTGCAGGATGTTCTCATGTGAGCAAGGCCCTGAGAGAAACCAAAATTAAGGACAGTGTGTTAATTATACGCCTAAGGCAAATGACAGAGAGAGAGAGAGAGAGAGAATCCAAATCTTCTGTAATGTCTTGGGGCAATCCACTCTCTAAAGGGGCATGTCTAGCCCTTCTCCTCCTACTGCCTGAAAGTTATCATCAGTCCCAGTTTTGTCAAAAGACTGACTCTTGAACCATGCAATAAGTAGCCACGATTGACTGATCGTTCACAGAGCAGTGGGGGCCAGTGTGGAGGTGCACTCATCCCATTCAGTTCGGACCTGTTTCTGAAGATAGAGAAAAAAACTGGCTGCTAAAGGCAGCTGTGGAGACCATCCACCCCATCCCCAGCACTGATTTGCCATGCATGGGGTAAAAGGGTCATGAAGAAGTGGGTGCCTCCAACCTTTTGAGTACTGGAGGTATCACAATATCTTCTCTATGAACCTATGACTGAATTTGATATTTTGATGTGGGATGGGGTGTGTGTGTGACTGTGTTTGGCCCATCCATCACCCTGGCTTATGCTGCCCCACGGGAGCCCACAAGTCTCTGTCCTTGGTACAGATTGGAAAGAATGTTAGTGAACACCATGGTCAGATCCTGATCCTCCACTTTCCCAATCCAACTAGGGATGCCACCAGTGAGCTGTTTGGCAGAGGGGTTCCTTCAGGGGGAGGGTGGTTTGTCCCTTCCTGTCGGCCCCCCCAAGTAAGTCCAGGAATCCCCCCACCTCCAAACAATCAGTACCAATCAAATTAGCAAGTATGTTTGCTTTTGTGTATTGCAAAGCTCGGCCCACAATGTACAGGTGAAGAGCCCCCCGCAGTTTCTGCGGCGATATTATATCTGTTTCAGCCTTTGATATTCTTCAGATCTTTCCCTCTCAAAAAGGATGGCATGGAACAATAAGATTCTATATTTCTCTTGGTAGCAGGGGTCATAAATACAACAGTGTGGAGCCCAGCAGAATGGTAAAATCCCCCACGGTGGGAGCCCATCAATATCTATTTCATTGCCAGCATGTGTGTGCCTGATATGGATAGTGCATCCTGATTCGCATCTATTTCCTCTGTCATCTTCTCTTTGGGAATGATGTCAGTTCAGCTCAGTGAGAGAGAAAAGAAGAGACTCGCTCTGACTTGAATCTTTTCGCTACAAGGCTATGGAGGATATTTTCTGAATTGCAATAGAGTGGTAAGCAGCCAGCTATTAATTCAGCGAGTAGTCCCATCACTGCAAGAGGACTACAGGCAATGCATCTATGTTTTCACATTTTTGGGGGGAAAGGGAAAACACGGCGATCAAGTTGTCATTAGATACGGATCTGAACGAGTGTGTCTCTCGGATGACTCAAATATGGGTTCTGTCTTGCTGAACTGCATAAATGACGAGCAGGAAGGTTTCTTTATATAGCTTCATCACACCTTGAGAGAGCCTGGCTTGTATTTTAACATCGTAGTACGGCCTTCGATCACACTAGTAAGATCTGCAAAAAGGAACCCATATGGGCTTCAGGAATACTTCTCTTACCAGAATCTCATTGGAGATGTCATTAGCGCATGGATTCAGGCTTGTAGCCAGATGTTTTAAAAAGAAGGGGCATAAAGCAAAGAACAACGATGATGACAAACCTTGACAGAAGCTACTCTTTGACGATTAACACCACTTTCCTGGCAGCAGGGGACCTCTCTTCTGCAAGCTCTGCTCCTGAAAAAGATGAGCCGGTGACTGAAGTGTTTTCAGAATTCAGACCTCCACTGGTACATCAGGAAGTGCGGGGCTGAGAGGCCTGCTATAAGAACCTTCAACTGCTGCCTGGAGGCTGCTGGTCTAATATAATCCCTTGGTAGAAGCCCTACCATTTCAGCAACCCTGTCTTAGGACATGGCTTTGGTCTTTTCCACCTTCACCAGCTGGGGATAGACCCTGGCAGCCTTTCACTCGGTCTCACCCACTTTTCTGCATTACTACAGCCTGTGTCCAACATGGCTTTGGTCCATGCAGGTCTTCTGATCCCCAGTGTAGCCTTTTTGGGGACATCCAAGGGGACTTCTCCTTCCACAGTCACCAGTGGGAAAATCTGGTTGAATCTTACTCTTGTCTAGGTTGGTAGCCCCTGATTCCTATGTTTGGTGGCAATGAACGTGATCACTGAATGTGGTCTTGAGGCCTCCAGGTGATGCTCCTTAATGTAGAGAATCCCTACCAGGGTTTTACAATGCTATCATTATGCCAAAAGCAAACTAATTTGCTACAAATGGACAACAGTTCGCCAGGGCAAATTCTGCAAAAAAAAAAAAAAAAGGCAGGACACAGGCACTACGCATTTACTTTCTGGTAACCTCAGCTTCGAGGGACTACCAACCAAGACAAAACACTTCCATGTGTGACCATATTAACTGTCAGCATATTGTTTCGTATTGCTGGCAAGATGACAGCTAAGATAGTGTGAGTCAGTTGGATCGTCTTGATCCAGAAGGGACCGGAGTAGCGTAATGTGACATATCACCAGATCAGGATGGCATCAGACTCACAGGAGTCACAGTGAGGAAGAAGAAGAAGAAGAAGAAGAAGAAGAGGAGGTGGAGGAGGAGGAGGAGGAGGAGATTGGATTTATACCCCGCCCTTCACTACCCAAGGGAGTCTCAGAGCGGCTTACAAACTCCTTTCCCTTCCCCTCCCCACCACAGACACCCTGTGAGGTGGGTGGGGCTGAGAGAGCTCTTGACCGAAACTGCTCTTTTTCAAGGACAGCTATGCCAGAGCTTGTGACTGACCCAAGGTCACATCAGCAGGTGCAAGTGGAGGAGTGGGGACTCAAACCCAGTTCTCCCAGATCAGAGTCCGCGCACTTAACCACTACACCAAACTGGCTCTCAATCACTATGATGTGATTGGTGCTTCACAGTTCGTATTCTGTGTACTCTGTCTGTACCGTATCACTCTCATGATTTGGAAGTCTTGCGATGCACTTTCTTAGCCTGCCTAAGAATTTGGATTCTATCAGTGCTTACGCGGACTGTATGTATAATATTGTAAATAAAACCACTGTATATAGTTCAGCACTAGCGTATTGTGGACTGGATTATTCGCTGCCCTTCCACTACGCCGTCATTCACATCACCACATAACACATTAAATGCTTTTCATCCGTTCAAACACACAGTTGCCGATAATCAAAGTTGGGTAGCCATGTTAGTCCTATGCATTTAAAAAAAGCAAACAGGGGTCTTGTGGCATTGTAAAAGCTCTTGAATTCATTGAAGCACATGCATGCATGGACTGGATGCATTTGATGAAGTGGGCTGTAGCTCATAACAGCTTATGCTTTAAGGTCACACAAGACTCCTTTATGTGCTTGTACATCATCAACGGTAAAGAAATCACGAGATCCCTGTGCATTTATGAACCAGCCTGAGTCTTCAGCAGTGAAGTGATAAGAGTATGGGCGATGCATGTGCAACCTGACCCAAGTGCACTCTTTCAATTCTGCCGATAGCATGGCAAACATACCTGTTGCCGTTATCATCCGCTGTGCTGATACGTCAAGAAGAGCCAACACTGAAAGAAGCTCCACGCAGACAGATACACCCTTAATCTTTTGTGGTGGTGGTGGGGGAGTCCCATACCATATGCTATGTCAGCTGCAAAGTGGTACCCATATGGTCACATCCAAATTAAACGTGGCTTCTGTCTCAGCTTAACAGTTCTGCTTGAAAGGTTTATCATATCCCCCTTCCCCCCCCAAAAAAAAATCATATATCACTAGATCACCAAAATAGCAAAGCAGGAGATAAATGACTAGCATCCAATCTTAAACCCCAAAAGGTCGGGTCATAAAAGCTTTTATCCAGTTGTCCCGATGCACTCAATTAGTCATGTAACAAAGTGAGTTTTGTAATAATAGCTGGAGGGGCCCGCGGAGCTCCATTAGATTGCAGTGATTGCTGTCGAAGCGGCAAAAGGAACGAGTGTTTGCATCCCCCTCCCACCTTGAGATAAAGGTCAAAATCTATTTAATCCTCCCTCCCACACAGAAACACCAAAACCACCCCCCCCAAGCATTTCTCCCACTATGGATTTGTGTTTCTTTCCAGGCACATTAAATTCCGATAACATCTTTTTATAAACCATTCGCCCTCCGAGATCAAAACTTTATCTTTTGAAATGATTCTCAGTTGCCGATTTGGTCAAGGTCACCATCAAACTTGGCTCTGTGGGTGCAAACGGGGAATGAATGGCGAGAAAGAGCCGGGAAGCGCTGCCCTTCCACACAGAATCTGGGAGATAATTTTGCTTTAAGTGGGTATAATCATAGTTAAATAACGCTGGACCACCAGAATATTTGCTAAATTGAATAGAGACATGAGATGTAACAGAGGTAATTTGTCAGGCGGAGGAAATTCAGATGTGATTTAATTTCTCTCGTATACCAATCCCCCCGCCCTTTGCCTCTGCAAATAATGCAAAGCACATTGTTTATCCTTTTGGCATCTGCATTTGTTGTATTTCCATGGGAGAAAAGTCAATCATCATTGTATCTTCACTGTTCTGTGGTGAGGTGCCATGCTGCCCAAGTACAATGACCCTAAGGTCCTTTCCGCATTTGCCTGACACTCTGGATTTTCTCAGTGTTCGAGTCGAGGCAATTTATGTCCAGGGCAAAGGTAAAGGTAAAGGTTCCCTTGCTCGAAAGCCAGTCGAATCCGACTCTAGGGTTGCGGTGCTCATCTCCGCTTCAAAGCCGAAGAGCCAGCGCTGTCCGAAGACGTTTCTGTGGTCATGTGGCCGGCATGACTAAACACCAAGGTGCACGGAACGTGGTACCACCGAAGTGGTACCTATTTATCTACTTGCAATTTCTTGCTTTCAAACTGCTAGGTTGGCAGGAGCTGGAACTAGAGACGGGAGCCCACTCTGTCATGCGGCACCCGGGTCTCTAACTGCTGAACTACCAACCTTCCAAAGCCTGCAGTTCAGCATCTTAACCACTTGAGCCACCGCAGTCCAGGGCAAAAGAGCATCTAAATAACCCGGGGGCAACAGCAGGCTGAAACCAGGCTGACCACTGAAGGGAGGGAACGTAATGCAGAATGGGGGGAAAAAACCCCAGAATAAAAAGGTTGAACTCAATTTTACTGCAGAATGGGGGGGGGGGAGAGACCTGGATTAAAAGGAAGGTTGAATACAATTTCAGTGCAGAGTTGCTTGGAGGACACAATGGTCACAGGACTCTTTTTGTAGCAGGAACTCATTTGCATATTAGGTGACACACCCCTGATGTAGCCAATCCTCCAAGAGCTTACAGAGCTCTTCTTACAGGGGCTACTGTAAGCTCTTGGAGGATTGGCTACATTAGGAGTGTGTCGCCTGATATGCAAAGGAGTTCCTGCTACAAAAAGAGCTCTGGGTGACACACCCCTAATGTAGCCAATCTTCCAAGGGCTTACAGAGCTCTTCTTACACAGGCTACTGTAAGCACTTGGAGGATTGGCTACATGAGGGGTGTGTCGCCTGATATGCCTGATATGCAAAGGCATCCCTTCTACAAAAAGAGCCCGGCTCTCAGACCCCAAAAGGGTTGCCTACTTGCTGTTCTATATCCTGGATACCCATAAGGAGTCTCCCCATTTAATTCTTGCATCTTAATGGTTAACATGGGAAGATGCTCATACATATCGTCTAACCCCCCCCCCCCAGTCTTATTCAGACTCAGAATATGGAAAGACCTCAGCAGTGGAAAACAAACATGTCCCCAAGCTTTTGCTCCTGGCAACCATGACAGGCATTTAGCCTGCCTGACGCAAGCCAAAAGCGAAGACCAAAAAAAGAAAAGTAATTTCCATGTGCAGGGTTGTATGCATTGGCCCGCAGTTTTCAAACAAACGAGAGTGTTCATTTGAGGCCGTGTTTGTGAAGCTATGAAGCACCGAGGAAATGTACCAAAAGTCTGCATGCGTTCAGCTCCCAACAGCAAAATCAAATATTCACAGCACCGTTCAAAAAAAGCACTGCTCCGCCGTAACGTTTTACCCAATTATTTTTATGTAAATATTCCAGTGAGACACATCTCAGAAAGCAACAACAACAACAAATACATTTAATTGTAGCAGGAAATCAGTGGATGGAGCGTTTGACAGGATTGCTTCCGTTTTACAGTTGGCCAAATGACAGTGAGTCGTTCAGCAAGATCCAGCAAGGGTCCTGGCAAAGAAACATTCCGCACTGGTAATCTCTGTAGCTTTAAATTTTTTAGCACTCAGCTGAACGGGCTTCTCCAACGGCAGAAACATCACCAGCCAAATTTGCACCTGCCTGCAGAAACAGCTGGTGATGCATAAAGACCATGTAAGTGACCTCTGCTTACCCAAATTCCCCAGTGAAAATCAGAAACACTATCCCTGTGCTCATGCCTGCTAGCAACACCATGAAAAGCGACAATCGGTATCACTTTTCTAAATTCATTGTAACTCACAGCATCTTTGTGCACAACTAGCATTACGTCCTTCCCTCTACTAAGCACTGAGAAATTCTGGTGCTGAGGGCTGAGGGGGGTTTGGGTGCTCTGGAGAATGTTGGTGTCTTTTCATGTACATTTATAAAGTGAATTAGCAACTGATGGATGTGCTGTTGGATGCTTGGAAGCAAATAATCATACACAAACGTGTATTTTGGGTGGGCTTTTTTTTGTTATTTGGGGGCCCTTCAATGAGACACTTCCTCAAAATTTGACATTAGTTCTACATTAGTTTTTTTTTAAAAAGTGAATCCGTGGTGAACATGGATTAAAAGGGGAGTGCAGAAGGGGCCGTACTCTGGAAAACCAAGAGCCTGTTCCTTTCTGACCATCACATCTGATAGAGCCAGAGGTCCCTAATGTGGGGCTCGCCAACACATTTTCCGGTGCCCACCTAGTGTTTTTAGGAAGTGGGTGGGGCCAGATAGTGCTTTTTCCAAGCAAGGTTTCTGATTGACGACTGGAGGCTTAGAAAAGAGCAAGAGTCCAGGAGCACCTTCAAGACTAACAAAATTAGTGGCAGGGGAGGAGCTGTCGTGAGTCGCTATCTGAAGAAGTGAGCTGGGGCTCACAAAAGCTCATCACCCATCACAAATGTTGCTAGTCTTTAAGGTGCTACTGGACTCTTGCTCTTTTCTTGTGCCACAGACACCATGACCACCCATTTTGATCTATCAGAGACTTGATTGGCTGTGCTGATTTTATTTTTTTAGACATTTCTTTGGCAGTGGCTGCCACCACAGCACAAAGGATCTGCACCGTGTTGTTGAAGTTAATGTTTTTGTGGCTGGTTCCACCTCCTGCGGCAGCCATCTTGTGGCAGCCATTTTGTTGTTGTGCCCACCACGCCATGTCAGAATTCCAAATGTGCCCATAGTCTCAAAAAAGGTTGGGGAGGCCTCGGATAGGGTGCTTTACCCCATTCTGTTCTGTGGCCTAAACTATGTGATTCTTGCTAAAGTTGTACAACTGCCTGCTGTTGCAAGCAAGGAGCATTTATTTAAGATGGGCAGTTTGGTGTTTGAAAGCAGCTCAAGCCAGTTCAGGTCCCTTTCTGTGCATTTAGTGTATAGTGTACGGTGAGCTGGCAGCATTTCTTAGAATCATAGAATGTTAGAGTTGGAAGGGACCTTGCAGGTCACCTAGTCCAACCCCCTGCACTCTGCAGGAGCATAGCTGAAAGATAGCCTGACAACATACCTGAAAGATGGTTGTCCAGCCTCCGCTTGAAAACGTCCAGCGAAGGAGCATCCACCACCTCCCGAGGCAGAGTGTTCCACTGCTCAAGCCCCCTTACAGTTAGGAAGTTTCTCCTGATATGTAGCCAGTATCAACTCCCTTGTAATTTCCATCCATTAGATCTAGTCTTGCAATCCGGAGCAAGAGAGAATAGATCTGCTCCATCATCTACATGACAGCCCTTCAGAAATTTTTAGACTGCAATCACGTCCCTTCTAAGACTTCTCTTTCCCAGGCTAAACAGACCCAACTCTTCCAGCCTTTCCTCATAAGACTTGGATTTCAACCCTCTCACCATCCTGGTTGCCCTCTTTTGGACACACTCAAGCTTGTCAACATCCTTCCTATAATGTGGTGCCCAAAACTTGACACAGGACTCCAGGTGAGGCCTGACCATAGCAGAACAGAGTGGAACGTCCACCTCCCTTGATCTGGAGACAATGCTTCTGTTAATGCATCCTAAGACTGCATTAGCATTCTCTCCCAGTCACATCACACTGCAGGCTCATGTTCTTGCATGAACCTTCAAACAAACACAATGATGATGCAGTTTTCTCTCCTCTGCACAGACCTGAAATCAAAGCCTAAAAGTAGGGGAGTGCAGAAGCTCTGATGGACATCCAGAAGAAATAACTATTGGAAGATTCACACTGGCTCACTGAGGTGAATGCGCTGCAATATATCTGATTGATACAAAACGTCAGAGGACCAACTCTACTCTGTTTTACTCCAAAAGGGCCCCGTTGACTTAGAGGTCAATTCACACAGGAGCTCATAAGCCTCTATATGCTTAGAAGCCTCCAAGCAACTGTAAAAGCTATTGGTTGTCTTACAGTCACCAGTGGAACTCTTCTCCAGCATTTCCTCACTGTGGCTACATAGAATCATAGAGCTGGAGGGGACCTCCAGGGTCATCTAGTCCAACCCCCTGCACGACGCAGGAAATTCAGGTCACATTAGACATTATTTTAGCTAGCTTAGGCCCAAGCACCACAATAGAGAAAGTTGTTCTTAGACTCCTAAATGAACCTGACCAGAGTCACACTGATTTTAGTTCCTGGGCTCTATATCTTCTCTCCAATCCATTCACCCACTGGGAGTCTCCTACATCAGAAGACAGGAACAACAACAGGGAAATTTGTGAGAACACTCTTGGACTGTGCCGCTACTAGAAGAAGACAAGCACTGCAGGAGGAGGAAGGGGCAAATGAGTAGGTGGCCAGACTGAGAGAAAGCTTGAATGGAGATGCCCAAGGGTGGCAGCAGTAGGTATCAGAAGTGATACAGTGGCTTGTTCCCACATTTAGAGTTGTTCTTAGACTCCTAAATGAACCTGACCAGAGTCACACTGATTTTAGTTCCTGGGCTGGGCAAAAACAGCCCTGAAGAGGAATAGCCCGGCACTATTACACAAGGTGCTATTGGACAGGTTCCCTGGAGAGGAGGCATAGGCATTTTCTAAATAACTAAAACTGCTTGTCACAGTGCTAGGCTTCACCTGAGAATAGGGTGGGACCGAGGGATCACCTGAAATTGCAGCTCATCTCCAGCCTACAGTTCCCCTGGAGAAACTGGATGCTTTGGAGGGTGGACTCTGTGACATTGAACCCCATTGAGGTCCCCATCCTCCCCAGGCTCAATCCCCAACCTCTAGGGGTTTCCCCAACCTATATGTGACAACCCTTTCCACTGTCAGGAACTGGCAACCCTACCTCGGAACACTGTGGCAATCTAAGTAGGAGCTCACCTCAAGTGTAACTGAGGGTGTTCAAACAAGGTCCATTTTTCTTTCTCTCTCCCATTATAGAAGAAGAGGAGGAGGAGGAGGAGGAGGAGGAGGAGGAGGAGCCAGATTAGAGTCCGCACATTTAACCACTACACCAAACTGGCTGTAGAACTTAAAGGCCAAATGATGAACTTGATAGGCAATAGATTCAGGGGGACAAAAGCAGGGCTATTTTTGGGCAGTGCAATAGATTCAGGGTGGACAAAAGCAGGGCTATTTTTGGGCAGGAACAAACAGGAACGGAGTTCCGGCTGGCTCCCAAGTTGGCCACGCCCAGCAGGAACTCATTAGCATAATAGGCCACACCCAACAGCAGAGACTCATTCGGATTGGCTACTTTAGGGGTGTGTGGCCTAACAGGCAAAGGAGTTCCTGCTACAAGAAAAGCCCTGGGTTTTTACAACAAACAAGGTAAACATAATAAGAAGCAAAAGGTGGGTGTGGCTGGATGACCACACTTCTGGTTACATGGGGGTGTAGCCTAATATGTTAATGTGCTATGCTGTCAGGGGTGTGGCCTAATAGGCTAATGAGTTCCTGCTGTTGGGTGTGGCCTATTATGCTAATGAGTTCCTGCTGGGCTTTTCCTACAAAAAGAGCCCTGGAAAAGGAAGTACTTATTTACACAATGCGTAATTAAATTGCGTAATGAACTGCCAGCGGATGTAATGCATCGTGACGGCCATGAGCCTGGATGTCTTTAAAAGGGGATTTGACAGCTCTATGGAGGAGAAGTCCATCAATGTCTACTAGCCATGGTGAATTAAAAGAACCTCTACATCCAGAGGCAGTAGACCTCTGAATGCCAGTGCTGGGCGGCAACATCAGGAGGAGGCCTTGATCTCCGTGTTCTGTTGTGTTCATCCTCTTTCATACAGTAGCCAACTTGTTGCTCTGGAGGGCCACTGTGTGAAAGACTAGATAGACCACTGGTCTGGTCCACCAGGGCACCTCTTATCATCTTAGTTCTCAGCATACAGGTATGTCTATGTAGCTGATAAAGTACATAAAGGTAAAGGTAAAGGTTCCCTTGCTCGAAAGCCAGTCGAGTCCGACTCTAGGGTTGCGGTGCTCATCTCCGTTTCAAAGCCGAAGAGCCAGCGCTGTCCGAAGACGTTTCCGTGGTCATGTGGCCGGCATGACTAAACACCCAGGTGCACGGAATGCTGTTCCCTTCCCAACGAAGTGGTACCTATTTACCTACTTGCAATTTCTTGCTTTCGAACTGCTAGGTTGGCAGGAGCTGGAACTAGAGACGGGAGCTCACTCCATCATGTGGCAACTCGGGTCTCGAACTGCCGAACTACTGACCTTCCACAGCCTGCAGTTCAGCGTCTTAACCACTTGAGCCACCGCAGCTCCGTTAAAGTACATACCTGTAGTGATATGGCTGATGACTTTTGAATTTTGAAAATTCCCTTTTCAACATTTTCTTAAATGTAAATGATATTTTAACTAACTTCTTTCCTGTTTGTACTCACTTTTTTCATGCCAGGTTGCCATGACTTTTATTTTGCAAAAAAACCAGCTGACTTGGAACTTATTTTGAAAGGAAGCAGCATTTTGGATTCAACAAGTGCTCTTAATGGTCTCCCTCCTTAAAATAACACTCCTATACATATAGTTTGCTTCTCATTGTTGCGATTGTCTCCCCACGCAACACAACAGTAAAATGCTCCCAACAGCTGTTCCCTTTGTCCAGTTAATCTGAACCAGTGTAAGAAAGAAAATATTAGCACAACAATTGAGCATAGTTTTTCCTAGACCTCTGTATTAGAGGTCTGCCATTTATAGAGAGATGGCAAATGGCGTAATTTGCTTTTTGTACAAACTGTCATGCTTGCAGGACAGTATACACATACACACACACACACACACACACACAAAAAACAGTCGATCAGTGTCTCTGCATCTGTGGAGCCCCAGAACCAGAAGATTTATGCCATCGTTTCTTGGCCTATCCGCTTTATTCAGCTCCCAGGCAAAAACTCTTAGACATTATTTTAGCTAGCTTAGGCCCAAGCGCCACAATGGAGAAAGTTTTATTTCTCCTCTCAGATAAGAAAAAGAAGAAGAAGAAGAGATTGGATTTATACCCCGCCCTTCACTACCCAGAGGTGTCTCAGAGCGGCTTACAAACTCCTTTCCCTTCCCCTCCCCACAACAGACACCCAGTGAGGTAGGTGGGGCTGAGAGAGCTCTTGACAGAAACTGCTCTTTTTTTCAAGAACAGCTCTTATCAGAACTACGACTTGACCAAGGTCATCCAGCAGGTACAAGTGGAGAAGTGGGGAATCAAACGCGGTTCTCCCAGATTAGAGTCCGCACACTTAACCACTACACCAGAAGGAACCAGTAGTCTCCCACAAGCTGGCCCTTTTTTGCTTTAGCCGCCACAGAAATTCAATCTAAGTTAGTGTCCAAAGACTAGGCCAGGAAAATGTGATTCTTTTCTATAGCCAGCTAGACGAATTTCTCGAGGACCATTCTTTTTTAACTGCTCCACAAAACGTAACTTTTAATAGTTATGGTAGCAATCCAGTTTTCATGGGTTATTTTTTTTTAATTTTCAACACTTTTTATTGAAGTATTAAAAATTGCATACAACTGTTGAAGTAAGATAAAACCACTTCAATTTTAACAAAGATTAGCTAGTACTTGTTGTTATTTTACGTTTGTTCTTGTTTGGAATGGCCTCTGGCCCTATGCAGTGAAACTGAACTGAACTGAACTAAGATGCAGGTGGGCAGCAGGGTTCCCTCTAAGCTGAGTTAGTGTGAGCCAGCTCACAGTGTTTTAGCCTCCGGCTCACACGCTTTAAAATGCGTAGCTCACAAAGTAGGATTTTTGCTCACAAGACTCCACAGCTTAGAGGGAGCATTGGTGGGCAGCCTTGTTGGTCTGAAGCAACAGAACAACGTTTGAGTCCGGTGGCACCTTTAAGAATGACAAAGTCACCATAGAGTTTTTACCCAAATACTAGAGCAACCCCCGAAAAACCCTCCAGGTGACGTGATCGTGCTGGGCATGTCGGGCAAACCAGGGATCCCCCCACTAACCAGCTGGCCAGTGGAGGATCGGGGCCCCCAAAACTGGGGAAAACCCCACCCCCATCAGGGGGTTGGCAACTCTACTGGCAACCCTCTCTACTGGCAACCCTATGCAGAAGTAATGAGATCCTAGACTTCCCTGTCTGCGCTGAAGACACATTCCTCTATAACGGCCAGCTGCATTTCCCTCCGTCCTACAAAGGCCTTTTTTGTTTGTTTGTTTTCTTTGTCTTGGTGTCATTTGGCACTAATAGGGTCTGAGCAAAAGGAAAAGGTGTTTATTAGTAGCCTCCAAATGCATGGACATGCGCTGCATACTGTTGTACATTTCATTAGGCACTGGCGCTTTCCCTCCCACCCTTTCTAATTTTGCTCACGCTGAGAGGCTGAATGCTGCTGATTGCACAGGCGTCCTGTAATTTTGCCTCTAAAAATGTCGCAGCTAGCAATTTTTTTTCTGTGATGTCAGCTTTTATTTATTTATTTTTTTTAAAAAAAAACAAGACAAAAGAGTTGACTCCACCTCAGCCCAACTTTGTAAATCGTTGGATGCTTCAGAACGAAACCTCATTCGTTTCCGAGTTCATAAACTCAAACTGGAAATTTCAGGGGGTAACATTCGGCGGCATTAAAGTGATGCTCGCTGGGGCGTAACGCTCGCTTTTGCATGAAAGGGACTGAAAAGACCATCCTGTACTGTGGAAAGGTTGCGAATAATGTCCTCTTACCAGCTGCAGCAAGAGTGGGATCCAGATTGCATTGTGTAATCTGCTCACAGAGGCTTGATGCAATGTCTTCATTTCTCCCAGTTTTTAAGCATATCCTCTTTATCCTAGTGTACTGTAAAACAAAGAAGTGATGGGATTGACACACAGGAAAAAAACCCTACCAAAAGGGAAGTATTCAACATTAAATAGCTCAATTTTTTTTTAACTTCACTGTTTTAAAATCCTGCCCAGCGTGCCCGTTTTTGGGATGCCCATATTTGGGGTGGGCATCTTTTCCATTTCATCTTCTTTTTATTCCTTTAAAACTTCATTTTTATTTCTTTTATTTAGTCATTTTTAACCCGCTTTCCTGCCCAATGGGAATCCAAAGTGGTTTACAACATTTTCTCCATCCCTCCGTAGAGTTTGAGCCCAGTGGCACCTTTAAGACCAACAAAGTTTAATCCTGGGTATAAGCTTTTGTGTGCATGCTTCAGACCAACATGGCTACCCACCTGAATCTTACCCGTCCACGTTATTCTCGGAATGACAACCCTATGAGATAGGTTAGACTGGGACTGACGGACCGAAAGTCACCCAGTGAGCTCCTGTGTCAGAGTAAGGATTAGAACCCGAGTCTCCAAGATTCTAGTTCAGCATGCCGACCGACACACTATGCTGTCATTCTTTCTGCTGAGGCTGTAATTGTTCCCATTCACCCTCCAAAACAAAAATAAATAAATAAGGGAAATACATAGGAATATGGAAGGAAGGCCGAGCGCCGAAGAATAGATTCTTTTGAACTATGGTGCTGGAGAAGACTCTTGAGAGTCCCTTGGACTGCAAGAAGATCAAATCAGACAACCCTGAAAGAAATCAACCCTGACTGTTCCCTGGAAGGCCAGAGACTGATGCCGAAGCTCAAATACTTTGGCCACCCAATGAGAAGGGAGCACTCACTGGAGAAGACCCTGATGCTGGGAAAGACTGAAGGTCAAAGAAGACGGGGACGGCAAAGGATGAGATGGTTAGACAGTGTCATAGATGCAACGAACATGAAATTGAGCAAACTTCAACCCTGACTGTTCCCTGGAAGACCAAATAATGAAGCTGAAGCTCAAATACTTTGGCCACCCAATGAGAAGGGAGCACTCACTGGAGAAGACCCTGATGCTGGGAAAGACTGAAGGTCAAAGAAGACAAGGACGGCAAAGGATGAGATGGTCAGACAGTGTCATAGATGCAATGAACATGAAGTTGAGCAAACTTCAGAGGACGGCGGAAGACAGGAGGGCCTGGCGGGAGCTGGTCCATGGGGTCGCGAAGAGTCTCACTTAACTGTGCGACTGAAGAACAACAACAACAACAACATAGGAACATGATGCCTTCTCTTCCCCCCTTCTCTTCCTTTTCCTTGCTCAACAACATTTACTGTGTTGCGCCAGGCTTCCATAGTGGATGGAATCCAAAAAGCAGTCAAAGACCCAGATCCAAATAAAACTTCATTTCGTTACAAGATGAGAAAAAACACATTGTAAATAATACAGAGAAAAAACACATTGGGTCCAGATGCGTAGTAGCCATTCCAGCTCATAGTTTATTAGACACTCAACTCAAGAGAGACACCGGCAGGACCGGAGCCCTGCTTAAATTCATGAGGCACACCACACCCAACACACACCCCGCTCTCTGTGATAGGTTATTTACGTAGTGTCCGTACCCATAGGTCGGACGTAGGATCCTGAGTAGCCGATAGCCTCGCTCTAGGATCCTCGCCTGCTATTGTTTTCAATCTTTAAGGTGCTCTTGTTCGCCCTGCCACATGCGTGGCTGAGTGCATGTGGAGTCCTTGTTGGTACACAACACACATGCAATGCGACCAGCACAAAACAAGGAACACAAATTAAGGGGGGGGGGAGAAAGTAATACCCTCCTTGAACAGACATGCAAAATCACTGGGACTCAATCAGCCCTTTGAGTATCCCAAATGCCTGTAGGCAAAATTTTGCAACTTTGTAAGTTATCCAGCAAGGAGGAGAGAGACAGAAAGTTGTTCATATCTTCCAGGCATAGTTGAGAGAATTGGAGCAATACACCGATGACCGATGTCATTGAAGAATGGCAATACAGCAGAGCATGTTCAATAGATTCTACTTTCCCTGTATGACATGGACGGGACACGATGGTATCTGCTGTCCAGAAGGGTTGGGATAGAACATTAAAGCATGACAGGATAAAAAAAAAAAATCTGATATTTGGCGATCTCGAGTCAAAGGCAAAGATGTAATTTTGTTTGTTTGTTAAAACGTTTACACCCCATCTTTCCTCATGGTTCAAAGCAGCTCACAATAATAGTTAAAAACGTTTTAAGTTGGGGGGGGTAGTTATTAGCAAACTCCAAATCTCTCCATCCTCCAACCTTAAGAGATCCCTCCGATCC
Organism: Gekko japonicus; assembly: GCF_001447785.1. Lineage (NCBI taxonomy): Eukaryota > Metazoa > Chordata > Lepidosauria > Squamata > Gekkonidae > Gekko > Gekko japonicus. The sequence goes on from NW_015161422.1 coordinate 194,372, forward strand.
AACCTCTCTCAAAAGCCCTGGCAAACAGGCAGGCCTTGCAGCATCTTCTGAAGATGTCCAAGGATGGCCTCCCTCATCGCTTCAGGGAGCACCTTCTACAGCAGGGGTGTCAAACATGTGGTCCGGGGGCCGGATCAGGCCCGCAGTGGAATTGGCTGTCTTCTGCTTCTTCTTCCAGTTCTGCTGCTGCCACGTCATTGTAGGTTTGCAGCTTACAGATACACACCTGAACAGCAGACTCAGGATTGCAACAGCTCAGACATTTCGATGCAATAATTCAGAGCAAGAGGTGTCAGTTATCAGACACTCTTAAATAAATAAAATATTGCAAGAGTGCTAATGTTTTAAGCATGTTTTTATTTAAGTTAAAAAAACAAAACCTTTGTGTTTGTGTCTTTTAGAAAGTTTATATTTCTGCTACCTGGCATTACATTTTATGACATGCATCGCCTGGCCCAACAAGGTCTCATTTATGTCAGATCTGGCCCTTATAACAAATGAGTTCGACACCGCTGTTCTACAGATTCAGAGCCACGATGGACAAGCCGCAGGCTCTAGCTGATGTCAGATGAGCTACCCTAAGTGGTGGGATAGCCAGCCGGTGGCTGCCTGACAGCTGGGTTTGATGCACAAGGACATGTGGAAGGAGATGGTCCTTTCAGTGCCTTGTATAGAAGGTGAGGATTATTAACTAGTATTGTTCGTATTTCAGACTTCTAGAATATAGGCTTTGATGACATAACTTGTATCAAATATAGCCCAAAGTTCTGTGTGAACTCTGATTGGAATTGCCACCACGTTGTTGTAGCATTTGTATTAAGGCTAGCAAAGCCAAAAGGAAGTACTTTGTTACTCAAAGAGCAATTAACACATGGAATTCACTGCTGCAAGAAGTGAGGGAAGCTATAGGCATAGACAGCTTCAAGAGGGGATTGGATAAGCATATGGAGCAGAGGTCCATCTGCGGCTATTAGCCACAAGGTATAGTGGAAACTCTATGTCTGGGGCAATGATGCTCTCTATTCTTGATGCTTGGGGAGCTTCTGGAATTCTGTCCCCACTGGTGGACCTTCTGATGGCACCTGGGTTTGGGCCACTGTGTGACTCAGAGCGTTGGACTGGATGGGCCATTGGACTGATCCAACATGGCTTCTCTTATGCTTTTATGTTCTTAACACCCTGTCGGCCTGAAATAACTTAGCAAAACCATACCACAGAAAAATCCACTCTTTGAGAAAGGTAATGGGTTGGATACGGCCAGCTTTTTCACTGGTTAAGAAAAGAGATCAAGGGGTCCCCTTTGACTACCTGTGATGGAATCCTGGGACCTGTCTGGACAAAAGCCATGTAGAACAGCAGCTGCAGTAAGGTGGGGAACTGGGTGAGATGGAGCAAGAAAGATGTCTGTATTCAATCCAATGTTCAGTCAATATTATTTTAATAAACAATTATCCTGTAATTATATGTATGCATTTTATAGTTGCTGTTTGCATGTCTGGCTTAAGACCTCGGGTCAATGAAGCTAATAAATGAAATGGGGGAAAAAAAGGATTTTAATAAACTTTATGGAATAGGGTTGCCAGTGGGGGGATTTGGGGGCATTCCAGGGGTGGGCAGGGACATTGCATGATGGGGCCCTCTAAGGGCCTGATCTGGCCTGCTGGCCACATGTTTGACACCCCTGATCTAAGATGTCTGGGGAAAAAACATTTATATACAAATCAGAGGAAGGAAAAACAAAAACAGCTATCCTGCTAAAAAAAACCTTTTAGGCCAGCTGCTGCTAGAGTTTCCAACTCCAGGTGGTGGCTGGAGATCTCCTGGAATTACAACTGATCTCTGGATGATAGAGATCAGTTCACCTGGCGAAAGCGACCACTTCAGAAGGTGAACTCTATGGCATAACCCCCCACAGAAGTCCTTCCTTGTCCTCCTCGGGTTCCAACTTGCTGTGAAATGGACTAATTTATGGTTTTATATCTCGTACACACGCTACACATGGACTGTGCACACATCTGTATACCATGAGCCAAAGAAAGCTGTTTGCATCACCTACTGTGAGAGACTTCACATAGGGAACCCTTGCCTGCATTTTATGTTAATGTAGCTTGCACACATTCAGCGCAAAGGATCATGGGAAGAAGAAGCACACGTTAGCCATTGTGAGCAGAGAACAACAACCAAGGAGAAGAATTCCCCCATTACTGAAAGGACGAGATGTCACGCAGGACACGGACCTGATCTGCATCTGTATTGCAAGTTTCCTGTTTATGCCTGGGAAAGGCAAGATTCATCTGTACTTCAAAGAGGATGCAGGAAGCTGGCATTTCACACCTGGCCAAATGGTATTCCATGAGATAGAGTGTAGTTTTTCAAATATTGACCCAACCCATAGCATACCTGCACATGTGCCAATAGGGAAGAGCTATGGGATGGACTTGTAAGTAGGTGGGATTACAGATTGGCAAGGTGCCACCCACCTGGAGATTCAACTATAAAAGTAAAGACCCAAACCCTAGGTCTTTGCTAGCCACCTCCCTTCTCTACGGCCTCTATCTTCTTTACTACCCCTAAGGTCCAGCTTTCTATCCAACAATCCTTTTGTCTACCTTAAGATCTCTTGGACTTCAGCCGAAGAGATCCATACTTGCTTAGCTGGTTCTAGCAGGTGTGATTTAGCTTAAACGCCTAGGTATTACCTTCTACCTCATTCCCATTGCAACAGACAAGACTTCTGGAAACAGGTGAGCATAAACCGAAATAGCTACCTACCTACCTCCAAGTAACTGAGAATCTATTTTATTTCTATTTCTGTAACTCTAAAGGAACCTTGACTGATGTTTTTGTATGTGTGACCTTGATATTGCTTAGTAAAAAAATTATTTGTTTTGGAAAAATACCCGTGTGGTCTACATTACTGGGACTCTGGGTTTTGACACGACCCTGATATAGCTGGTCAGAACTCACGTTAAAATATAGCTAGCCTCAGCTGTAGATAAAGCTGTTGGCGTAACAAACCGCAAAATCCCCAGGTATTTCCCAACCTGGAGCTGGCAACCATAGCTGCTGTTCACAATAGCAAGGGAAGCACATTGGCTTCCTTGAAGTTCATTCTGCTATTTCAAAACAAAGACAACTTTCCCAGAGACAGCTGCGCCCATAGATCGAAACAATATAACTTCAAAGTTTGGGTAATTGTCTAAAGAAGTGGATCCTCAAAATATCTGTGTCCCAGCCTGTATCTCTTCAGACACTCTTCTAAGAGAAACCTGTGGACGCAAATCTATTTCATCTGGTACCAATTGCCTGCAAATTCTTCGATCAATCCAGCTCACACTTACAGCTCCTCGAGCACACATTTGGATAAAGATCCTTTAAATGGTGCATAGCTTGTTCAGCCATGCAATTAATGAAGGGTAATGGACTTCAATTTGTCTTCAGACAGCTTGGGTTTTCTTCCACACATGAACGGCAGTGTGTCATTGTGCAGCAAGCAGCCAAGATGGGGTGGGGTGGGGGGTTGCAAAGCCAGTGGGGATACAAAGAGAAGGCATTTGGGCCCCTCTGAGCGTCTGCGAGAAAGAAATTATTTCGGTCGTGATGGGTTGTCACAGTGGCAGTCTATTACAAATGTCTCTGAAGTATTTCTGGATGTGAAATAGAACAGTTAATGGAAGTGTTATTGTCCACCCGAAGAATGACACATCTTTTTCTTGTTTGGGTTGTTTGTGTGCGGGTCTGTCGGCTTGACACACATTTCAATACAAAAAAAAACTAGACGGAGCGTCTCTGGTCGTAGTCTCCCATCAGTTGTGAGAATGGTCCGTGGTGTATTTTGCCTCTGAGGGATGGTCGGAGCATAGCAGAAACTGAATACTACTTGGAAGAAAAATAACTCCCATCTTTTGTAAAGAGTAGCTTCTCTTTATCCATTTGAATTTACCAGCATGTCTAGGGCTATTTTTGGGCAGGAACGCACAGGAACGGAGTTCCGGCTGGCTCCCGAGTTGGCCACGCCCAGCAGGAACTCATTAGCATAATAGGCCACACCCAAGAGCAGAAACTCATTCGGATTGGCTACATTAGGGGTGTGTGGCCTAACATGCAAAGGAGTTCCTGCTACCAAAAAAAGGCCCTGGGTTTTGACAACAAACAAGGTAAACAGAATGAGAAGCAAAAGGTGGGTGTGGCTGGATAACCACACTTCTGGTAACATGGGGGTGCATCCTAATGTGCTAATGAGCTGTGCTGTCAGGGGTGTGGCCCAATATGCTCATGAGTTCCTGCCCTTGGGTGTGGCCTATTATGCTAATGAGTTCCTGCTGGGCTTTTTCTACAAAAAGAGCCCTGCATGTCTACAGAGCGGGGTGAGGGCAGGGGCTGATGTAGTGCTGCATTTATTCACAGGCAAAATAAGCTATTCTTTAGGGCAGGGCCCCAGCTTCGGGTTGTGAAATACCTGGAGATTTGGGGGGGGCGGAGCCTGGGGAGGCCAGGGTCTGGGGAAGGGAGGGATCTCAGCAGGGAATATTGCCATAGAGTCCCGACTCCAAAGCTGCCGTTTTCTCCAGGAGAACTGATCTTGGCTGTCTGGAGATCATTTGTAATAACAGGGGCATGGCCGGCTCGTCCGCTAGGCGAGCTAGGTGCTCGCCTAGGGCGCGCTGGCCCTCAGGGGCGCCAAACTGCGCCCCACCCAGGTGGCTGGCGGGCCACCAGAGAGCCCCGCCCAGCCTTGCCTTCCCCGGCCAGCCGGCTGGCTGGGGGGATGCCGCCGTGCACCGCAGGCCCCTTTCGGGAATGGCCAGGGAGAAGTTCGCTAATTGGCCACCTGAAGTTGCCGCGGGGCGGAGGAAGAGAGCCCCTCCCAGGTGCCCTCCTCCCGTGACAGTCCCGTCCGCCAGGCTTCAGCAGGCAGGCAGGGCAGAGGGGCACCCCCCCCCCCCCCCATTCTTCTTCTCTCAATCTCTTTTCCTACAAAGGAGAGATTAGAGACCGGGTGATGACTGGGCACATCTTTTTCTGTTTTTTTTTTTTTTTAAAGAGTGGGTGGATAACTTCCTCTTTGAATGGCTGAGGGAATGGCTGAGGTAGCAACTGATTTAAGATAGACATCGAGGGGTCATTAATGGTCAGGCCTCACCTGGAGTACTGTGTCCAGTTTTGGACCCCACATTTTAGGAAGGATGTTGACAAGCTCGAGCGTGTCCAGAAGAGGGCAACCATGATGGTGAGAGGGTTGGAATCCAAGTCTTATGAGGAAAGGCTGAAAGAGTTGGGTATGTTTAGCCTGGGAAAGAGAAGGCTTAGAGGGGACATGATTGCAGTCTTCAAGTATTTGGGGGGCTGTCATGTAGAAGATGGAACAGATCTATTCTCCCTTGCTCCAGATTGCAAGACTAGATCTAATAGGTGGAAATTACAAGGGAGTCGTTACTGGCTAAATATCAGGAGAAACTGCCTAACTGTAAGAGTCGTTGAGCAGTGGAACAGACTGCCTCGGGAGGTGGTGGATGCTCCTTCGCTGGACGTTTTCAAGCACAGGCTGGACAACCGTCTTTCGGGTATGTTGTCGGGCTATCTTTTGGCTATTTTCCTGCAGAGTGTAGGGGGTTGGACTAGATGACCTGCAAGGTCCCTTCCAACTCTAACATTCTATGATTCTACGATTCTATGATTCTATGTAGTCCTTACATGATCTCATCAGCCAAGATGGGCAAGGACCTCATGTGGAAATGGTGGCCTTTACAGATCCCAGGATCCTGTCAGTATCCATGATGGTAATTGGGTCAAAATGGCCCATAAGCAGACTAGATGGAGTATTAAGAGTGACTTCTTGCAACCTGATATTACAGCCTGCATCCAGAACAGAGCATATTTGCACTATTTTATCGGGTGCGAGGAACTTGGCTAAGAGGGCACAGTGAATTGTCTGTTCCTAGGTGACTGGTTATTCCCATGCTGCCAAGAAAAAGAAAGCTTTCCAAGCAAACGTTTATGTTGTGTCCACGGACTGCCATTGGGCGCCCGCGATACAGCGGAGCTTGAGTCCGGCGAACAATGGGGACCAGGCTCCTGCACCTTGCCTCTAGGGGAACCAATGGGACATTGGCGGGAGGTTTGAATGGGCCAATGGGAGGTTCCCCAGACTGTATATAAGCGGCCGGTCGGCCGTTGGTGGTGGTGCATGTTGTGTACTAATAAAGTGTGCAGTGTATCATGCGTGTCTCAGCAATTCGTCCATGTGGCTAACCCACTACACAACAGTTTGTCTGAGAGAAACAGGAAGTGGAAGCCAGGTACCTGTTTTGGGTTCGCCTGCCGCTGCTCAGTTCGGCAACAAAGGGAACATTCCCGGGAAATGGGGAGGGATCAGAGGTGAGCTACACCATGGCATCACTTCTGGCATGACCTGAAAGTGATAGCACTGTGCCAGGCAACTATTCACCACTCTGATGATGCTGAGTAAGGGTTGTACCAGAACTGATGTCCCTGCATCTCCACCAACATCGCAACATTGCAAGAGAGGACCACGCCCCAGTACAAATCTCCCCCCTCAGGCTAGTGGCCCTCGCAAGAATCCACAGCCTGTTCTGGAGTTTGGGGGCACTTGAGGGTGCTGAGACTCTCGGGGCACCTTCATAGAAAGCAGCTTCTCCTGTTCCTAAGCAGCTTTGCCTCTGTCCTGCATTTCACACCGCAGTTTAGCAAACATCGGTCGAACAGAGAACATGGAAAGTTGTCATATGGGGACATCCTTAGGCTGGGTTTTTTTTCCTGAGGGGACACGCCAGAATGGAGTTCTGGAACCTTTTTGACAAAATTCTTTTATAAATGTTTAAAAGTTCATGAGTTTTCAGCAGGGCTTTTTTTTTGTGGAAAAAGCCCAGCAGGAACTCATTAGCATAATAGGCCACACCCAACAGAAAAAACTTTATTTATTTTATTTATTTATACTTCCAATTTCTATTCCGCTCAATCCCGGAGGCTCTGAGCGGTTTACAAGCATTTTACATTTCCTAACTAGGGCCACATACAATGTATATATATAGGGAGGTGAGTGCCTACCAGGGACCCCGCCGGCGTGTGTGTTCTTTTTCCTTATGGTGGAAGCTTGTCTCAGCGGGCTCCGCAGCGGGTCCTTCTGGGGAAGCTCCCATAGTCTGCGACTGTGCAACGACTTCCTGCACTGGCCTCTGTCCAATTGGCTCCGGCCAAGCAGCGTATTAGGCCACACCCCTGACAGCACAGCTTATTGCCATATTAGGCCACACCCCCATGTCACCAGAAGTGTGCTCAATCAGCCACACCCACCTTTTGCTTCTTATTCTGTTTACCTTGTTTGTGGTCAAAACCCAGGGCTTTTTTGTAGCAGGAACTCCTTTGCATGTTAGGCCACACACCCCTAATGTAGCCAATCCTAATGGGTTTCTGCCATTGGGTGTGGCCTATGATGCTAATAAGTTCCAGCTGGGTGTGGCCAACTTGGAAGCCAGCTGGAACTCCGTTCCTGTGCGTTCCTGCCCAAAAATAGCCCTGGTTTTCAGTATACAGACTGAAAACTTAGTTTCCCTCTTGAGTTCCGGCACATCTTAAAAAAATAAAAAAATAAAGAAGCCCTGTCCTTAGAGGCAATTCACACAAGATGATGTTTCATACCATCTGGCCATGATGCAGATTGGGTGTGTGTGGCATCAGATAATCCCCCTTGGTATATATTTAAAGTTCACTTCTCAAGCGACACCCCACCGCTGTAATTTACTGTTTCCATGTGTTGCTTTCTAGTCTGTCAAAGAGCACAATCGTTCTCCCCGTTGGCTTTGTTTCTTTGTAAAACTTCTTGCAAACGGCCTTTAAGCTACAGAGCAATTTTTTTAAAAGAGAGTTAAAAAGCTACCTTAATGTGAAAAGTAGCTGATAGCACCTCTTTATGGAAAAGCAGTTGGGGGAGGTAAGGAAACGATTAAAGACCATTGTTTTCACCGTTATAAGTATGTGTGTTGAGTCTTACTTCAGATTTCACATGAAGAAGAAGAAGAAGAGAAGGTTTTTATACCTTAAAGTCTCAAAGTGGCTTCAATCCCCTCCCCACAACAGGCATCTTCTGAGGTAGGCGAGGCTGAGAGAGTACTGAGAGAACCGTGACTGGCCCAAGGTCACCCAGATGGCTTCATGTGGAAAACAGGAATGGGGAATCAAACCTGCTTCTCCAGATTGCAGTCCACCGCTCTTAACCACTGCAACACACTGGCTCTCATTCAGTTACTAAAGTATTTGTGGCTTTCTATGCATGTCTTAGGAGCTTCGGTGGCTCAAGTGGTTAAGACGCTGAACTGCAGGCTGCGGAAGGTCGGTCATTCAGCAGTTCGAGACCCGGGTGCCACATGACAGAGTGAGCTCCCATCTCTAGTTCCAGCTCCTGCCAACCTAGCAGTTCGAAAGCAAGAAATTGCAAGTAGATAAATAGGTACCACTTCGGTGGGAAGGTAACAGCGTTCCGTGTGCCTCGGTGTTTAGTCATGCCGGCCACATGACCACGTTGACGTCTTCGGACAGCGCTGGCTCTTCGGCTTTGAAACAGAGATGAGCACTGCAACCCTAGAGTCGGATTTGACTGGCTTTCGAGCAAGGGAACCTTTACCTTTAATAGTAGTTCAGCAGAAGGGAAAGGAGTTTGCAAGCTGCTCTGAGACTCCCTTGTGTAGTGAAGGGTGGGGTATAAATCAAATCTCTTCTTCTTCTCTCTTCTGCTGACATATCCATTACCCAGAATTTCAATGTCTTAAAGGGGCAGTAATATATAAACAATTAAAAAAAAACTTTTATCAACTATTATTCCCAGTCACATAAGCTTGTACCATTCAGTCTTGTGATCACCCATCTGGCGTTCGGTTTGTACCATTCAGTCTTTTGATCTCCATCTGAATGTGGCGGCTCCCTTCCTTTGAAGACTATGCCAACAATTCTCAACTATTTCTTGACACTCGTTTTTCAATCCCCAAGGTGCAGAACATCACCACTCTAACTCCCTTCCAAGTCACAAAACCCTCTAACAGTCATCATCCGAGCTCAGCCCTGATTTGTTTGCCTGTATCCATTGTCCAACCATGGCTAGGCCCTGAGAACTGGGCCCAGAGACAAAGGAAGGTAGATCTTTCAACACTGGGAAGAAAACGAAACTTTCCTGTTGTGTCAGATAGTAAAGATCAGTTTATCTCTGACCTAGAAATAAAATTAGCCAGCATGATGTACAGCGTACATAATGGCGGAATAACTGAGGAGAAACACTTTGTAAAATATCATCTGAAGAGAAGAATTACTGTAAATATACTGTCTGTCTCTCCTGGCTGCCTGTACCAAGGCTAATGGAGAGTGAAATTTGTTTCTTTAGGTAATTTTCGGTGAACTGATGGCTATCATCACGTTAATCTTTGTGAGATGGTCTTTTCTTTTTTCCCTCCCTTTGATAGCAAGAGCAGTGCAAAGCATTGTTCAGAATAATCTCCTCAGCGTAATTTGTGCCACGTCACATTGGATAGTCAGTAGGCCTCTGAATGTGGAAATTCCTCTCTTACTGTTAGTAAAACAGAACCACACAAGGAGATAACAGGGAAGGGATGTGGAGTAAGAGAGGAAAGCAGCCTATGAATGGCAGAGAAGAAGGGAATGATTAAAAAAAACACTACAGAAATGGTTGCGAGTAACCCCTGGGATAAGCAATTTCCTGTGCTACAATAATCGTAAGGTGACAATGGAAGCTACTTAAGATGTGTGAAACTGTTAGCTTGGCTCAGTTTTAATCCATAACCTAACAGTGCTCTTATCCAAACTGGGGTTATGCTGGAAAGCCTAAATGGAAAAAAAACCCTGCTCCCCACACTGCATGGATCCACAACTAGTATTTCCACGTGCACAAGGATTTCTGCCCACGGAGCACAATTATCCTGCCTCTCCCTTCCCACAGCAGCCCCAAAAGTCCCCGGAAACCCTGTTCCTGGGTACTCTCCAGGAATACAATTGATATGGGCAGGGGTCATTTTGTAGAAAAAGAGGTGCAGGAGCTCATTAGGTAAAGGTAAAGGTTCCCTTGCTCGAAAGCCAGTCGAATCCGACTCTAGGGTTGCGGTGCTCATCTCCATTTCAAAGCCGAAGAGCCAGCGCTGTCCGAAGACGTTTCCGTGGTCATGTGGCCGGCATGACTAAACACCAAGGCGCACGGAACGCTGTTCCCTTCCCACCAAAGTGGAACCTATTTATCTACTTGCAATTTCTTGCTTTAAGAGCTTGTACCTGAATAAAACTTGGTCTTAAAGGTGCCACTGGACTGTTTTGGGTTGCTAGCTATGGGGGGGGATGTGCAGATCTGCCCTCGCAGAGGAGGGAGAGCTTGTACCTGAATAAAACTTGGTCTTAAAGGTGCCACTTGACTGTTTTGGGTTGCTAGCTATGGGGGGGGGGGGACGCGCAGATCTGCCCTCACAGAGGAGGGAGAGCTTGTACCTGAATAAGCCTTGGTGCAGGCTCCTCGTTACCCAGGGCTGCTGGGAGCAGGGGGCGTGACTTGTTGCATGTGCCCGCCCCCTGGGCTCTTTACTGCCGGAGCTCCGCTCCTGTGCACTCCTGCAGGAAATAACCCCTGGGTGTGGGCACTATGGGCAACCATGGCGGGGGGGGGGCAAGAAATTCACACACTGTGGACAGAAATCCTTGAGACTTCAGCAACACAAGTCAGGATCCAAGATGCACTCCAAAAAATAGACACCAGACTATTGGGGAAAAAATGTAAAAGGAAATAGGAAGAAGAAGAAGAAGAAGAAGAAGAAGAAGAAGAAGAAGAAGAAGAAGAAGAAGAAGAAGAAGAAGAAGAAGAAGAAGAAGAAGAAGAAGGGGGAAGGGGAGGAGGAGGAGGAGATTGGATTTATACCCCGCCCTTCACTCGGAGTCTCAGAGGAGCTTACAAACTCCTTTCCCTTCCCCTGTGAGGTAGGTGGAGCTGAGAGAGCTCTGAGAGAACTGCCCTTTCAAGGACAGCTCTTGTCAGAACTATGGCTTGCCCAAGGTCATCCAGCAGCTGCAAGTGGAGGAGTGGGGAATCAAACCCGGTTCTCCCAGATTAGAGTCCACACACTCAACCACTACACCAAACTGAAGAATATGACATTCTCCAAACAAAATGAAACCGGGGAAGAAACTGAAAGTGTACATACTCACCTGCCCCTGCCCTGAAGCAGTTCTATTTTGACTGGCAGTGGCTTTCTGGGGTCCCAGGTAAAGCTCTTTCACATCATTTGCTATCTGATCTTGTTTAACTGGAGATGCCAGGGGCTGAACTCTGGGACTTTCCACCTGCAAAACAGATGTTCTGCCACTGAACCACAGCTCCTGCTCCCTTTCCTCATCCCTGTGTTGGCGAAAGAACACTGCCCCTGAGATGGGTCACCTCCTTTAAATATGCTTGGCTATTTCTCCTTTCAGTTGCCACTCTCATTGTGCGATACAGATTCTTTCTCTCTCTCCATTCGTATTGTTAGCATATATTCATATGTATTCACATATTGTCCTATATTCTGGTTCTTGAAAACCGGGTGGTGGTGGAGGTGGAGAGCAGTTATCAGCAAGAGGCATCTTAAGAGTGAAGGAGGTGTTTTCAAAGGTATAATGCCGCTTGGTGTTATAAATTAATAACCTCGCTTTCAAAGGCTCGGTGATGACCTCATTTCATCGAGTTCAGCACGACACCATTTGGCAGCTCTTAGTTTATTTTCAGAAAGGCTCCCCCCAATTCTTGCCTCCTGAGCCGACACTGCAGGAAATTGATCTGCCCGGATGAAGAAGGTTGAGCCCGTCACTAGGGGACGGCTCCATTTCCCCACCCGCATTTGGGTATTTTCCCCAAACAGCCCCCCCCCTTCACTTTGCCCTGTGTCTTACTTTAGCTTCAGGGCCTGCTAGACTCTGCTTTTAGGTCTGTAGGATACCCATGACGGTGTCTGAAGCCGAAAAAGTAGCAGAGCCACTCTGTTGTTTTTACAGAGTAGGTACAATTTATTTACAGAGATTATATACAGTTTGTAGCAATTCGGGACTCCAACCAGTAAAGTGCCATGCAGAACAGCTGTAACCATATAGGCAGTCAGTCACCAAGAACTGGTTACATTATATACAAGTTCAGACCAATCAGGATACAGTTCTGTACATTGCTGAGTCACAGTGACACCTAAAGAAATGATGCAATCCTGAGTCACATGATCACTCAGCTGTCAAACAAGATCGTCCTGATCTAAACATCCAGTCTACATGACTTGCTGTGGTCTTGACAGCTATCTGTATATACTGACAACTCAAAGAGAGGACAAGGAAGGAAGAGGAAGGGATTGGATTTATACCGCGCCCTTCACTACCCAAAGGTGTCTCAGAGCGGCTTACAAACTCCTTCCCCTTCCCCTCCCCACAACAGACACCCTGTGAGGTAGGCGGGGCTGCGAGAGCTCTTGACCGAAATGGCTGTTTTTCAAAAACAGCTCTTATCAGAGCTACGGCTTGCCCAAGGTCATCCAGCAGGTGCAAGTGGAGGAGTGGGGAATCAAACCCGGTTCTCTCAGATTAGAGTCCGCACACTTAACCGCGACACCAAACTGGCTCTCCTGTGATAAAGACGGTGTTTATTACATTTTAACAAGGTTTTATAAGCAGGGTGATGGTTGCATAGCAAGGCAAAGCAAAGCCAAGACAGGCTTCCGCATCCCTTCCTGAAGACTGAGGGTCCCTGGCAATCTTCTTGAGATGCTACTCAGTGGTACAAGGGTACAAATACAAGTAAATTTACTGTATTAGGCCATTGGCCATTCCAAACACGAGACACCACAGCAATAATAAAAATTACCACCATTAGAAGCAGATTAAAATTGACTACAAGTCGTGCTAAAAAAAGGCTAAAAACAGATTTAATCAGGTTTTGTGCCCATCCCTATTCTGGAGATCAGCTGCAATTCCAAGAGAACTCCAGAGCCTGCCTGGAGGTTGGAGCTGAATATGTGATTGAGATCCCAGTGGGATTGCCAAGTGCCTGTGGAAGGTCGGTAGTTCAGCAGTTTGAGACCCGAGTTGCCGCATGACGGAGTGAGCTCCGGTCTCTAGCTCCAGCTCCTGCCAACCTAGCAGTTCGAAAGCAAGAAATTGCAAGTAGGTAAATAGGTACCACTTCGGTGGGAAGGTAACAGCGTTCCGTGCACCTTGGTGTTTAGTCATGCCGGCCACATGACCACGGAAACGTCTTGGGACAGCGCTGGCTCTTCGGCTTTGAAACGGAGATGAGCACCGCAACCCTAGAGTCGGACTCGACTGGCTTCTGAGCAAGGGAACCTTTACCTTTACCTTCAAAGCAAACAAAGAAACCCTATAAGATACATATGCATCATTATCTGAGAGCAGGGACGTCATCTTCTCAGTTTCCGTGTATGCTTGCATAACCGATAGGATTCCTGCTAGAAATCTCTCTCTTGGGATACTATATAGCGGACGGTAGAGCATGTCGTGGGGAAGGTCCTCCACCACTGACAGGCCACATATGCAGAGACAGTCCTCTTTTGGAGTATGCAAATAGCGGCCAGCCAAAAGTGCTGCTTGCAAAGATTGCAATCGTAAGGCTGTAAAGGGAACTCTGAGGTTAAAGTTAGAGATGTTGACTAAGTAGTTCGACCTGCGATGGTCCGGTTTACAGAATTTATACCAGGAAGCCACTTTGGATTTCAGAAATAGAGCACGATCTATCAATGCATCAGCATCATATATCCAGTCCCTAAGTTGCGTGTTCTCAGTGGATGCCCTAAGGAGGTCATCTGGGATTTTATATCTTTGGATACCACTCAGTGGTAGGGTTGCCAGCTCCAGCTTGAAACATTCATGGAGATTTTGGGGGGTGCAGCCTGGGGAGGGCGGAGTTTAGGAAGGGAAAGGGAGCTCCACAGGGATATAATGCCAGGTAGTCTACCCTCCAAAGTTGCCATTTCTTTCAGGGGAGCTGATTTCTGTACTGTGGAGCAGGGATGGGCATGGGCCACAAAAATGTGGTTCGGTTCATGGGCGAGCCACGAATCAAACCAAGAACCCCACAAATCATATGCAAACTGAACTGGGTCCATGAGGTTCGTGCCCAAAACAGCTGGGCCGCAGGGGCAGCTTGCTCCCACAGCCCAGTTGTTTTGGGCTCTAAACAGCTGAGCCATGGGACCAGGCTGTCCCCACGGCTCAGCTGTTTTAAGGAATCCTTCTTGGACAGCTAAAAATTGTCACGAGCAAAGTTCCGTGAGCCGTTTTGTGCCCATCCCTATTCTGGAGATCAGCTGCAATTCCAAGAGAACTCCAGAGCCTGCCTGGAGGTTGGAGCTGAATATGTGATTGAGATCCCAGTGGGATTGCCAAGTGCCTGCCCACCGCCACAACCTGTTATCCAGTGCCAGTAAATTTTGTGCAGGAGGCGAAGGGGGGAGGGGGGAAGCTGGCGCTATGTGCTGCAACATCAGTTCCAGCTGAAACCTAGCAGTGACCCAGTAAGACTCTAGGATTCCCCTGGATTTCCACTGCATGTTCTGGGTTTTTCGGCTGGAAATAATGTCCTGGGGTTGCATGGTTACCATTTCCACTTCTCTGCCCCTGGAGCCTTTCTGCATCCTATTTTGCCTCCCACCTGTGGCCCACCAACGGTTAGCAACTCTAAATCCTACATTTATCCAGGTACTGCTCCTCGATTTCATTAATAAAGTGAATATACATTGGCTTCCAAACAGATGTATGTATGTAAACTGGGATTGTGTCAGGTGTGAGCATTCTGCAGTTGGCTTTGTGACCCCCTCCCATACCATGTTGGTAGGTAATACGAGGGCGAATGAAGTTTATTTTTGGTATGTTATATAGCCTATTTTTGATGACAGTTTTCAGATTTTTCAGGAGATAGATATCTGTGATTACTGCATGGGGAAAGTATTATGTGGATTCATCTTGTTTTATTACCCACAGAAGGAAAAATAAGTGAAAGTAGAAGAAATCTAACTTCACGCTTGTAAATTCTACAAAGCACACCATCCAAGCAGCAGAACAAAGATGTGTTTTCATTAAAGTTTTATTGTCTTCGGTTTCTACAATGCAGTCAGCATATTCAAAAGTGTAAACACTTTTCCTGTCGCTCGGCTGCAATTGCTTTTTTTCATTAAGAAACTTTACATCAATTCACTTTTCAAGTATCTTAATAATTTACACTGGAATACTAAACCACTAGGATTATCAAGGACATTAATCTTTAATAGATGGATAATGTAGTTGTCTTTCCAGAAAATTTTAATTAGAACGTACTCTTCAATTGCTTGATGCCAGATAGAATTCATCATCTTAATGTCCAATTTATCATCTTTTGGTTAAGGAAAAAAAACACATGCCCAAGAACACGCACACACAATAGCATTACTCTGTAAATGAAGTACAAAAGAAGCTGCCTTTCTCTCAAAGAAGAAAAAAAGACATTTTCATACAGCTTTCTTAATTTTGTTGATAGAATGTCATATGGTAATATATTCAATTTTACACTTTTAATGGGACAGTTTTATTCTTCATTAGAGAGAGAGAAGTGCCTGGAACTAAACAATTTCTGTTAGTTTATCCTAAATTTCTGGTCCCAGTCTAAGTAAAAAAAAAAGAGTCATGAATAGACTTCATTGAAAACAATGCAACCAGTAAATTGAGTCCTAGAATGACAAATAGGATTTAATCACAGCTAACCTTAGCTAGATTAGTTCTGATGTGTTTATTAACCTACCATTTTGAATTCACTCAAGGTTCTGCTAGTACCATGGATGTCATTGTCCTTGCCCCTGCTACACAAATGTAGGAAGAAGTATAATTGGCTGAGCTGCGCTGGTTCCCAGACAATGGGAGTGGGCCTTTAAATACAACAATACAAGTAGACTCCATGTTCTTATGCAGGCTTTAACCATCTGCACTTGAATTTGGAGCACATGGGATTAGCTTGTTGCTGTTATGGAATTTGGGCTTTTCCACATTCTCATTTTCCTTGCTTGTAAGTTCCTGCTCCCTCTACTGATTGATTCAGTATTACATTTCTTTATGTTCAGCATGAAAACCTGCAATTAAAATCTGCAGGGAAATATGCTGGACATAAACTGGTGTAATATTGAATTGACCACTAGAGGGAGAAAAACACATTTGGAACAGGGGGGGAAATGAAGAAACAGGAGCTTACAAGTGGCCATTTTGTGACATCCCTTCCAGTTGCTTAATCAGAACTGAAGTCACATGTCAACATGACACTGTGATAACCCCCCAAAATTATGTGCTCAATTGTTAGAACTTTGTGATGACATGTGACATAACTTCCTGTTACATGACTGGAACTGATGTCATGGAATCACATGGTGTCAGGTGATTCCACACAACACCTAGCCCCACCTCAGAAGCTTCTGGGGCTTGCTAGCCAATGGTTGGTCATCCTACTACTCAAGCATCTAACAATTAACTATGTTTAAGTATCCCATCATTTGCTTGAGTGGGAGGTGTTGGGTATGGAATACTGGTGCTGAGGAGCATCAACCAAATCCTCAGGTACTGAAGCAGCCCATTGTTAGGGGTGGGGGGATGGGGATCAGGTTTGGCACTTCTCAGCACAGTTAATGCACAGGTAGGGATTTATTTAAAAGC
Organism: Gekko japonicus; assembly: GCF_001447785.1. NCBI lineage: Eukaryota > Metazoa > Chordata > Lepidosauria > Squamata > Gekkonidae > Gekko > Gekko japonicus. Next base: position 211,079 of record NW_015161422.1, read on the forward strand.
CCATATCAATGCTGGACAAATTTTGAACTAGGTAAGGTAAAGTTAAAAGTTTCCCTTGCTCGAAAGCGAGTCAAATCTGACTCTAGGGGGCAGTGTTCATTCTTCATTTCCAAGCCGAAGCGCCAGCGCTGTCCGAAGACATTTCCATGGTCACGTGACCAACATGACTAAATGCTGAGGTGCATGGAATGCGGTTACCTTCCCCCAAAATTGATATCTATTTATCTACTTGCAATTTATTCCTTTTGAACTGCTTGTTTGGCAGAAGCTGGGGCCAGAGACGGGAGCAAACTCCGTCACACAGCACTCGGGTCTCGAACTGCAGAGCTGCAGATCTTCCAGTCTGCAGCTCAGTATCTTAACCTCTAAGCCACCACGACATTGCCCCAAATCCTGGTAGCCACTGGGTGGCCAGCTTCAGTTTGGGGAATTCCTAGACATCTGAGGGCAGTGCCTGGTGAGGGTGGTTTGGGGGATGGGAATAAGCTCTGCAGAGATATGATATCACTTCCTGTGATGATGTACCATAGTCTCCACCTTCCAAAGCTTCCATTTCATCCAAAGGAACTGTTTTATGTAGTCCGGAGATCAGTTATATTTCTGGGACAACTTCAGGCCCCACCTTGAGGGCGACCCAAGTATCCAGAATGCTACTTTTAGTTGCAGCTTGCATTTAAAGCCTTGTTTAACCCATACAATATTGCTTTGTTTCCTTATTTGGGGAGTACTTGTACAAAATCTGGCACGCTTAATGTGGTGAACAACGACTCTGCAGAGTGATAGAAAACTCCAAGGTCCTTGAGTGGACACCGAAAAGAAACCGGAGACTTGTGGCACTTTAAGGATGGACACAATTTTATCCCAGTGCAACTTCTGTGGAGGCCAGCTCCTGTGAGGCACAGATCTACTATTTGG
>NW_015161422.1:212183-229845 GCF_001447785.1 Gekko japonicus
TATTGCACAGCATACTGAGTCTAAGAGGGGATGATATGGCCCAGGTGATCAATGGCCAGTCAGCCTGACCCAGCGGTACTGCTTTGCAAGTACCCGTTGGTGGTGGTGTGGCGGCAGCAGCGGCTCCTATTCGAAAGCCTGGTGGAAGAGCTCCATCTTGCAGGCCCTGCAGAACTGTAACAAGTCCCGCAGGGCCCTGATCTCCTCCGGGAGCTCGTTCCACCAGATAGGAGCCGCCACCGAAAACGACCTGGCTCTTTGGGGCCTATGTGGGGAAAGGCGGTCCATCAGGTATGCCGGACCCTGGCCATGTAGGGCTTTAAAGGTGAGCACCAGCACTTTGAAGCGAATCCGGAATGCTATAGGCAGCCAGTGCAGCGCTTTCAACACAGGCTGGATGTGGTCCCGTTTCGAGGCACCAGCAACCAGCCTGGCCGCTGGTCTTGCAAGAATCCCAGCAGAAAACGACTACTAATTCTTTTTCGGCAGCTTTGCAGCAGTTTGCCATGCTGCGACGCAGCTGAGACAGTCGGCCTCCCATTTCCACAAGTTTGCCGGAGCCCTCTGCACTGTTTAGGAATCTAAACAATCAACCAATCGGAACCCAAAGCTTCACTGTTTTCTTTACCTATTGTTTCGCCACAGGTACCTGTGACCTCTGAAGAACTCTCAGCCCTGATGGCCAGAGACATTTATTGTAAGATGCTGCAAGTCAACCAGGAAAAGTATGATGGCCTTTCTAATAAACATACAGTTTTATTTGGGAGAAACAGATAGAAGAACACAAGGCCTACCAGATTCCCTCACAGCAGTTCCTCCAGCCAGCTGATACAGAGACATGAGTAAAACCTGGGCTGGAACTCCTCCAGATTCTAATGCCCTTTGACTAATATAAAACATGAAATGGAATCTTCCTATCCTATCCTTCCAAGCATCTTGGCATGTTTGGTGTAGTGGTTAAGTGTGCAGACTCTAATCTGGGAGAACCGGGTTTGATTCCCCACTCCTCCACTTGCACCTGCTGGATGACCTTGGGCAAGCCATAGTTCTGTCAGAGCTGTTCTTGAAAAGCAGCCGTTTCTGTCAAGAGCTCTCTCAGCCCCACCTACCTCACAGGGTGTCTGTTGTGGGGAGAGGGAGGGGAAGGAGTTTGTAAGCCGCTCTGAGACCCTGAGTGAAGGGTGGGGTATATATCCAGTCTCTTCTTCTTCACTTCTTTATAGAGTTATTTCCTTCTCACCCTCTAACAGCCCAGAGACAGAGAATGGTGTGTCATAGGTCACAGATAGGGATCCAAGAAATACTTGGGGAAAAAATTTGGGGGAGGGTGAAACCTGGGAGGGGTGGGACTTCACGGGGATATAGTGCTATAGACTCCATCTCCCAAAGCAGCCCTTTTCTCCAGGGAACTGATCTCGGTCATTTGGAGACCAACTGTAATAGTGGGAGATTCCCAGGTGCCACCTGCAGGTTGGCAACCCGAGCCACATAGGAAGCATCATGGCTCAACGGGCCTTTGCATCCCCTGGCCTAAACCCTCAGAGTGGAAAGGGAAACAAATGAAAGCAGCCCCGAAGGAAGCTAAGCTGAGTGGGCATTGAGTGGAGGAGGCCATATTCCCCTGCCTCTTTTCAGGACAGCCAGAAGGAGACATGGGACGGTAGAATGTCCTTCAGGGCGGCAGGAGCTTGAATGCTCTCCGAGAAGGGAAACAGAGCCACTGGCCATCAGCAACAATGGCCTGGCCAAGCTGGTCCCATACCATGCTCTCTGCCATGGGGATTGCTGTCCTGAAGCACCAAGTCTGTCTATCTTTGGCACGGGAGTAGACATGGCACTAGAGTGAGAAGACTGGGTCCTTGGAGGAGGCCTTGGTTTAATGTGGATGCTGTGGCAGATGACTCTGGATGTTGCCGATGGCAGGTGGCTCAGCCTCCTTTTCAAGAGAGGGCCCTTGTCAGTTTTGAATGGGTGGGAAATGCCCAGTAGGATGGGGGGAAAGGTGTGCTGAGGGACAGGGCAGGAGAGGTCATCCAGGTAACGACTGAACCTAGCTGCTTCAGTCTGATCCTAAGTAATCCCTTGAAAACTTGGGAGGGGGGGCTGTAGCATAGTGGTAGGGCATCTGCTTGGCATGCAGAAGGTCCCAGGTTCAATCCCTGGCATCAGGTGGTAGGTGAATTGAAAGACCTCCACCTGAGACCCTGGAGAGGCTCCGCCGGTCTGAGTAGACAATACTGACGTCGATAGACCGATGGTCTAGTTCAGTATAAGGCAGCTTCGCGTATTCATCGCTGTTGCCCGTGAAGGTTCGGAGCCAAGTGGCTCTGGACCCACTAAGAGTTGCTGGGCCTTGGCTTGCTTCTAACCACCAAGGGCCACTGGGAAATTTCTCTGTCACTTAAATGGCCAGTCTGCCCCTGCGAGACCTCCTCTCTGCAAAACACCAGCCCGCATTGTCGTCAGGTCTTATTCCTGTCAGTGTCTCAGCATGGCGACGGCTCCAGCATTCATTGCTGGGGATCTCACGGATAGCTCTGAAATTGCCATTTGTGTGCATCGCCAGGCCTTCATTCATCCCCGGCAGATGTGAACATCGTTCCGCGGAGCCTCCCCCTTCCAAACTGTTCGGCCCGCGTGAGATTGTCATGCAGTCAAGAAGCATTATGTTTTGATATATAAACACAGTAATAGCCTGTTTCAAGATAGCGGAAACAAATTAAGCAAAGTAGTGGGAGATTGGGGGTTATTTGCTTGTCTTTTCTTTCCAAAAGCAGGGTTGTTGAAATGCACACATCTGACAATATACTGGGCTCCCCCCTCCTCTGGTTGTTGACAAAATGGAGACAGTGTTCAGACTGGCAATGGATGTATTTGAAATCTCTTGGGAATTAAAGAGCTACAGATGGATGTTTCTCACACTCTTCCCTTGTGGATGTGGCGGGAAATGATGAATACCACTTATCCATCTCTAAATACATAGTAATTTCCCCCCCCCCTTCTAAGGACATACCAAAACTAAGGACAGCGATTGCCCATAACAAAGGGCAGCGATTGCCCATAGACATTACATGATTGCCAATAGAGAATACATGTTTGTCCATAGGGAACAATGGAGAGGACATTTACCCATAGGGAATAATGAAGAGCTTGCTTGCCCATAGAGAATAATGGAGTCCACATCTGCTCATAGGGAATAATAGAGAACACGCATTCCCATAGGGAATAATGGAGTCCACGCTTGCCCACTGAAAATAATGGAGTCCATGCTTGCCCGTAGGGAATAATGGAGTCCACATTTGCTCAAAGGGAATAATGGAGACCACGCTTGCCCACTGAAAATAATGGAGTCCATGCTTGCCCATAGGAAATAATGGAGTCCACATTTGCTCATAGGGAATAATGGAGTCCATGCTTGCCCGTAGGGAATAATGGAGTCCACATTTGCTCAAAGGGAATAATGGAGACCACGCTTGCCCAGAAGGAATAACAGAGTCTGTGTTTGCCCATAGGGAATAACGGAGAGCATGCTTGCCCATAGGGAATAATGAAGAGCATGCATGCCCATAGGGAATAATGGAAACCACACTTAGTACGTCCCACTAGAAGGGTAAAGTACCCTTGAAATTATTGGTGACCATGAATAGGGTTGCCAGCTTTGGATTGGGGAATACCTGGAGATTTGAGGGAGGAGCCTGGGAGGATGGGGTTTAGGGAGGGGGGGAACGCAGTAGGGTGTGATGCCATACAGTCCACCTTTCAAAGCAGCCATTTTATCCAGGAGGAGCACAATAAATGTTTTAGTTATATGAATAATAAACAAAGCAGCAACCTCTGTTTCCTGGAGATCCGTTGTGATTCCAGGAGATCTCCAGGTCCCTCCTGGAGGTTGGCGACTGTGCCTGTGAAACCAAATTCAGCCACCAGCCATGTGTGGCAATGGAGCTGAGGCCTGATAACCATGCCCCCCCCCTGTTCTCTTAGAGCACAAAACTTAAACCACTCAGAAGCTTTAAGGCATGGCCAATGGGCTGTGGTTGGCTGGGTCAGTCACCTTTTGCATCCTTTGAAACGCAGGTCACTACCACCAGCTCAGAGCCATCTTGCAGCAGTGGAGGCAGCCGCTTGGCACGCCACTGTCAGTGCCGTTAGTGGGCAGGAGAACTGGCAGAATGGGAGGAGGCTGTGTGACTGGCCCAAGGTCACCCAGCAAGCTTCCACAGAACAAGTAAAGACTGGAACCTGGGCTTCCCGGATCCTAGTCTGGTGCTTTAACCACTGCACTGCTCTGGCGGTTCCCCCTTCCTATTTTGACAGCCTTCAGGTGGGCCTTGGAGATCTCTCAGAAATACAATTGATCTCCAGATGATAGGCATCTATTCCCTTGGAGAAAATGGCTGCTTCAGAGGATGGCCTGCAAGGCATTATACCCCACCGGGGACCCTCCCCTCCCCCAGATCCTGCCCTCCCCAGGCTTCATCCCCTCCCCAAAAAAAGTTCAGTAATTTCCCAACTCGGTAGCGGCAACCCAGCCCTTATGATAACTCTATGGACTGGGTTAGGCTGAGAGGCAGGCACTGGCCAAGACCACCTGGTAAGCTTCATGCCAGAACGGCAGCTTGAACTCTTAACTGCAACATTCCTGAGTCCCTAGGTAAAGACCACCCAAACAAGGAATTGCTTAAAACAGCTCTAATAGGGCTTCCGGTTTCAGCGTTTCTCTGCTTGGACGCATCCCATCTATCTCTGATGGAGACGCGCCGAGACTTGGCTGACGAGAAGGGTCCGAGCTGATCCCAGACCCTCCCGGGGTCTTCGTAAAAGACCCCCAGCCTGGGGAGCTGAGGAGAACCTCTTCCAAGGTGACAGCCAAGGAATTGAGGCTCGCCTTTTCCCCGCAAGGTCCTGTCGCCGCAGAGCCAATATGACAACTAGAGACAAATGCCGGAGCAAGCGGACATGGTCGAAAGCTTAAAAATGCTTCTAAAAGATGCCCAAGGCTCCAAACCGTGAGTTAAGCAATGTTCAAATATTACAAAGCGAATATGAGCCTGGGCAGAAATTAGAAGCACCTATGATCAAAGCGTGGGCTGAGGTGGAATTCAAGACACCCCCCCAGTAAAACCTGAAAAGCTGTTTTAAATCGAGAACAAAAGTTTTTAAGATAATCTAAACTGAAGAAAATCTTAACAAAGTCAGAAACTGCATGCTAGTATAAAGCTGACTAAAATCGTTGAACTTTTATCATGTTTTGGAAAACTTACTTCTTGTTGATATTATAGCAGGGAGAGGGCCGAGAACGATGCTGGAGAGGAAACCACTCCCAGGAAATAATCAACCAAGAACTCCCTCCCAGCACCAGGAAGTAACTACAGACTTTTCTACATTGCTACCAAATGCACTGCACCCTTTAATGGAGCAGATGACGAATCTCAGCACTAAATGACTAAACACCGAGGCCCACGGAATGCTGTTACCTTCCCACCGAAGTGGTACCTATTTATCTACTTGCAATTTCTCGCTTTCAAACTGCTAGGTTGGCAGGAGCTGGAACTAGAGACGGGAGCTCACTCCGTCATGCGGCACACTCGGGTCTCGAACTGCTGAACTACCGACCTTCCACAGCCTGCAGTTCAGCGTCTTACAACCTTCAAAAAGAGAGGTAGTTTTTGTGTTTTTTTTGAGATACTGCAATCATGGGGAACCTATTGGCACGTGTGACTGAACTGCAAGAATCATTCTAGATAAAAAGTCTTCATAGCACTAAGTAGATCTGAGGGCAATTCATTCCAAAGAGCCCACCATATAAATTATATCGAACACACACATGAAACTGCCTTATATTGGATCAGATTCTTGGTCCATCAAGGTCAGTATTGTCTGCTCAGATTGGCAGCAGCTCTCCAGGGTCTCAGGCAGAGGTCTTCCACATCACCTACTGCCTGGTTCTTTGAAATGGAGATGCCAGGGATTGAAGCTGGGACCTTCTGCATGCCAGGCAGATGCTCTACCACTGAGCCACAGCCCCTCCCTGAGGAAAACCCATTTCCAGAAGCCATACAGAAGGTAGTTGGGCTTCCCAAATTGATCCATGGTTAATTTGTAGGTGGGTTGTACCGATAAAGGGAAAACTACCCTCTGAAATGAGAATCGGTTGCCATTCACTCATTCATTCTGTGCAGACAGAGGTCCCTGCAAACCTCCAAAGGGCCACATTTATCTGAGAATTAGTACTGTAATAAATGAATTATGGCTGAAGTGCTATTCCGGTTTGTGAAACTGAAGCAGATAATGTTTGTTTCTTGGAAGCACTTGTGCTTCTATTGTTTGACTTCCAAACCCCTTAACTGGCTTCCATTTTCATTTAATTTTAACAAGAGAATAATGCGGCCATGTCATTGGGTTATGGGCTTTGACCCAATTGATCCCTGTATGCCAGAAAGCACAACTGTACTTTTTTATTGCAACCCCCAAAAAGATTGCTAAAAGCCCCATGCTGGAATTCTTTGGTCTTTTACTTGGGCATAAATCTTAGTGAACTCCATGATTTGAATCTGCATAGGATTAAATTACTGTATCCAGGAGACCTGTCATACATCAGTGCAGTGATGCTGAAAGTGTTTCCGTGTGATTTTGTCCTATGGTGTGGCAGAAATATTTGAAAGTCTAATAATACATGCAAATATCACATGAGTCCTACACAGCCATCCACAATGGTGTAGGACAAAGCCATGAGGAAATAACTCCCTTGCAGCAGCAGTGATGTTGAAAGACCATCAGATCTCTGATTCTGGTGGTTGCACCATTCTTTAAGACTACATTGACTTCTTGGGTTCTCTCTGGTTCATAAGTCTGCGTTATTATCAGGACTGGTTTCGCACTAGAGCTGCCTTGCTGTTGCGCCACCGTTTGCTTCGGGTGTGAAATTGACCAATAGAAATGGGGCAAATGGCGGCGCATGAGTGAAGCAACTCTAGTGCGAAATCAGTCCAGGGCTTTTTTTTTTTCTGGGAGAACATGCCAGAACGGAGTTCCGGAACCTCTTCAATAAACTTCTTTTTAAAATGTTTAAAAGTTTGTGAGTTTTCAGTATACAGGATGAAAACTTCATTTCCCTCTTGAGAGTTCTAGCACCTCTTTCCCCTTGCAAAACAACAACAACAACAAAAACACCCTGGTTATTACTACTTTTTTAAAAAAAGTGAATGGGAAGGTAAATCTGAAATAACAGTTATGGGTAAGAATCAAGATAGAGCAGGTAGAGAAAGAAGTACTTTTCCCCCTTTCTCGCAATACAAGAACTCATGGGCACTCCATGAAATTGCTGAGCAGTCAGGTTAGAACAGATGAAAGGAAGTACTTCTTCACCCAAAGAGTGATTAACACATGGAATTTATTGCCACAGGAAATGGTGGCAGCTACAAGCATGGACAGCTTCAAGAGGGAATTGGAGAAACATATGGAGCAGAGGTCCATCAGTGCCTATTAGCAACAAGATATAGACAGGAACTCTCCGTCTGGAGCAAGTGATGCGCTGTATTCTTTGTGCTTGCGGGGGAGGGGGCGACAGTGGGAGGGCTTCTGGTGTCCTGACCCCAGTGGTAGACCTCCTGATGGCACCTGGGATTTTTGGCCACTGTGTGACAGAGTGTTGGACTGGATGGGCCATCGGCCTGATCCTACATTGGCTTCTCTTATGTTCTTATGTTTAATCTCAAGAGAGCAGAGAACTTGTTCAAGTATGGAAAATCACCTTTGATTTTGAAAGACTATTTCTGCTTTGACTTTCCTTGGTGGTAAGTGCCATCAAGTCGCAGACAACTTATGGTGACCGCATAGTGGTGTCAAGGCAAGAGACATTCAGAGGTGGTTTACTATTGCCTGAGTGAGTCAATGGCAACTGATTCTCATTTCGGAGGTCTCCCATCCATATAGTAACCAGGGCTGACTTGTCTTAGCTTCTGAGATCTGATGAGATTAGGCTAGCCTGGTCTATCCAGGTCAGGTCTTGATGTTCCTTACAGAACACCATTGAATGGAGACAGTGGAATGCCATCTCCATGGGTTTCACACCATCATCTCCTTTGTATGCAATATTATTATTATTATTATTATTATTATTATTATTATTATTATTATTATTATTAATCTTTCAATTTATTAATCGCTCAATCCTGCAGAGCTTGCTGGCTCTGAGCGATTTACAGTTACTCATTCACGCGGGACTAACAATGATTTATGGGGGTAAGGGAGGACAACATATACCTTTTAATCACACACATTCACAGTCGGCGAGGGTTTGTTCAGCTGCAGGGTCAGACGTGTTCCGTCGGCATATTCACTTCGGCTTGGCTAGATGATGTCAGCTTCTCCAGGTCTTGCAGTGCCGCACTGCCACCGCCTGGCCGGAACGGCCCATTACAGGCTTCTCAGAGTTGAAGAGATTTTTTCTTAGGCTTTCAATCTTGCAAGCTGAGCATTCCACTCACCGGCTAACACCTCCCCCACCGGGGGGTATGTGTGCCCACCCTCTCTAAGGAGTGGTACCCATTTTATCTACTCGCCGAAGCTTTCGAACCGCTGGGTGGACGGTGAGCTAGGGAGAAGGCTGGTAGCTCACACCAACACGGGGCTAGAACTGACAGCCATACTGTTCAGCTCAGATGTTACTAACCAGAGGATAAATCCTCTGTGCCACCGCTCCCTATATTGCATGTATGCCAGCACATGCACGACTTGCTATCTGTCAACCACAGACAGAATTATAAAACTTCTTTGTGCAACGTGTTCCATGTACATGATATGAACAAAGCCAAAAATGAATAAATGTACATTGGTGAAAACACCACATGAAGAGAAGCCAAATTTGCAAAGATGGTAGCCATATGCAACTTCCCACAGCAGAACTTTCATTTCACTTCTAGATGTAAGTGCTAAACTGCCTACAGAAGTCCTTCTGCCCACCCCACAATTCTGCTTATTAACCAGAGTAATATCCAGAGTTAATATGGTTACCAAAAATATCTCATTGCAAACGGAAAATTACCCCAAATGGTTTTTGTGATTTCAACAATCCCCACTGCGCTTTCCAAGTCCCTCTACTTTACTACAACTAACCTTCACAATGTCCTAAAAATAAGGTGCAATTTAAACTGCAATTTTCTCATTACAAGGATTTCATTTTCTGAAGGTTTTTTTTTTAAGTCCTCATTGGCCAAGACATTTCCTGAGACTTTGACAAAACTGCTGCAATACATTCCAAGAGTTGTGCTTAGAGGATCACGTTTATGAGCTATGAATCTGTCTTCAGCCCTAACACATTCCCTCCAGGTACAATCAAAGAACCTGGTCTCATTATGGGGTGTTTGTGACAGATATGAATGTCAACACTATTTTATCCCAACCCCCATTGTGAAGGACAGGGTATGTTTCACCTGTCCCTAAGAGTGACCAATGAGAATTGACAGAATGTTGAGGGAGAGAGTTGGAAAACAGCAGTTAAGAGAACAGTTGGGAAGTTAAGTGTCTGATTGAAAAGTTGCTTAGAGTGGGCTAAACACAGTCAAATTGCAATAAAGGATCCCAATTGTAGGAAAAGTTCAATGGAAACAAAACATTATCACTTATCCCTTGATTTCTTTAGTGCTATGTTAATATAACACTCTCGATAACAGTTATTTTCTTGTTTTGTTAAACCCTGTGGGCTGTGTGTCTCAGGGAAAGAAGCATCCACAAACCCAAGTTAATATCTCAGTCTAGATATGTATCATAGGATATGAACAGATAATGGCAGTGTGTGAACGGAACGGTGTTTGAGCCCCCAACCCCAATGACTCTGTCCAAGTAAGGGCCTATTGTTATGGAGGCTGGGCTACCCTGTCTGCTGATGTCTCTGTGAGTGAGAGGAACAACCTGAGAGGGGAAATTATCAAGGTTCTCTATAGAAGAAGAAGAAGAAGAAGAAGAGATTGGAGTTATACCCCACGCTTCACTTGGAGTCTCAGAGCGGCTGACAAACTCCTTTCCCTTCCCCTCCCCACAACAGACACCCTGTTAGGTGGGTGGGGCTGAGAGAGCTCTGACAGAAACTGCTCTTTCAGGAACAGCTGTGCCAGAGCTTGTGACTGGCCCAAGGTCACATCAGCAGGTGCAAGTGGAGGAGTGGGGAATCAAACCCGGTTCTCCCAGATTAGAGTCCGCACACTTAACCACTACACCAAACTGGCTCTCTCTATATATTTTAAGAGACAAGAAAGGTGATGAGTGTGACGTCCTGACCTATGTTCAACCCAAAACCTGAGAGAAAGAGGTTGTAGAGGACGGTAAGCACCTTGTGTGAATGGAGAAGCGGTGTCACACCCATACTTTGTAATTGTCTCATGCCCATAACTTTCTTTCCACTATTGATCTATAATATAGTGTACATACACAGTGGAAGATGTTATAATACTCACTTTTGAAACATTTATGCTTGTGTTTAAAAATAACGTTAATATTTGTTTGAAAAGTCAGGTCCCATCTGATGGAAATGCAGGAAACAAAATCCTGGGACAGAAATTCTTATTAGTCTTTTTTACATCTGCCCATGCTCCATTGTGTGTAGTGGTGTCCTGTTTCTGCAATTACAAAATTCATGGTGTTAATTTTAGTCCCACTTTTCCCTGAGGTAGTAACCTTGTATATGGGTTGAGGCTCCTCAAACAGGCAAAGCAAATTCAATAGCCTTCCATTTGCATGAAATAAAATGTGCACAGCAAACTAGATGTCAGAAATCTACTCTCTGACGTGCTAATTTTCTGTGAAGGGATAATTTCTATGATAGGGAGGAACATTTAACTGTGTGAGCCTCCTGCCTTGAGGCTGGAGTGATACAGTCCGAGATTTAGGTGTACCTAATTACTAAATAATTAAACTTTAGATTCATGCAACTCTAAAAATCTTTGCTGCAACATATTTAGAAGCGGTCACCCCTACATTCCACCATCACTCCACCAGGGGTCATGATCACAAGTAGAATAGGAAACTCTGAGTTGGGAAGTTCTTGGAGGTCTGGGGGTGGAGCATCAGGAGGGACCTTAGTGAGGCATGATACCATGGAGTCTACCCTCCAATACAGCCATTTTCTCTGGGGGAACTGATCTCAGTAGTCTGGAGATGAGTTGTAATTCTGGGAGATCCCCAGCTCCCACCAGGAAGTTGGCAAACCTAATCCTGAAGCAATATGGACAACCGGCTTACCACTTAGTCAAGAATTCTACCATATGTTGCATGATTATCTGTATCACCACAAGCACAGTTTCTCTGGCATGCATTCTCAGGGGTCATTTCCTGCAGGAGCACACAGGAGCGGAGCTCTGGCAGTAAAGAGCCCAGGGGGTGGGCACATGTAACAAGCCACACCCCCTGCTCCTAGCAGCCCTCAGTCAGAGCAAGAAGCAGCCAGGTAAGTTGCAGAGCTCCCCCTGCCCCCCCCCAGTCCAAAACAGTCCAGTAGCACCTTTAAGACCAAGTTTTATTCAGGTACAAGCTCTCCCTCCTCCTGTCTGTGCAACACTCCCCGCTTCCCCCCCCCCCCGAATAGCTAGCAATTCAAAACAGTCCAGTGGAGCCTGAGCAGTGGGTGTTGCCTTCTGACACACTTCCGGTGATGTAAGGGGGTGTGGGATATGCAAAGAAGTTATGCTAATGCGTTATTCTAATGAGCTCCTGCACCTCTTTTTCTACGAAATGGCCCCTGTGCATTCTAATACGGATAAGGGTTGGATTGTTGCTCTGATGACACATTACAGTGAATTCTGCATGTACATGAGCACTTCTGTTTGTAAGGAAGAACCAATATGCTTTCACTTTGCAAAGGAAACTTGGGACCAAAACACAGGTGGCTTCCTGGCCTTTTCCTTTTCGTTTACAGATTTCATAACATGAAGACAGTTGCAGTGGTATAGGCATTAGAGTGTCAGACTCAGAAATAGGGCACTCTTCCATGGATCACACTGAGTGACTTTGGGCCCATCACACTTTCTCTCAGCTTAACCTACCTGACTGGGTTGGATAAAATGGAGAAGGGGAGAAACATTTTGACATATTTAAATATCATTGTTCCTGAGTTTTTAAATTTGTTTTGGTGTAACAACCAGTTTTACAAAAACAGCCATTATTAGGGAAGGGCAGAAGCCACGTTTTTGCAGTTTGTTTTGATTCATGATTCATGACTGAACCATGAATTGAACCATGAACTGATACAAACTGGGGAGTCAGTTTGTGAACTAAACCAGTTTGTAGTGGTTCATGGCCCTTGCTTTCTTCTCCTCACCACTCATTGTGGGGAGCAGAAAGCAGGGGGTTAAATGCCTCTGAGCCATGTAAACCCCTGCTTTCTGCTCCCCCCCTCTCATCCATTTTTGTGAAGAGCTGAAAGGAATTTATATGGCTCAGAGCCATTTAAACTCCTGCCTTCTGCTCTTTACAAACTGCCATGAACTACCACAGACTGCCAGAAAAGTCATGGAATTCCATGGTGGCAGCTCTATCAGTTCACGAATTTTGGTTCACAATCCACGAATGAGCCAAAACTCGTCATGAACTTACATTTGTGAGCTGGTCCGTGCCCATCCCTGGCCATTATTGTATGTTTTATACCACTTCTGCACAGATTTAAAAAGTAGACAAGTGCATATTTATTCTTATTCTTTACAGGCAAAAATGGTCAGTTATTAACATTTCTGTCCACAACAGTGCAGGAAACATTATCTCTATATCAATCACTATCCTGAAAATAGGGTATCTTTTAAAATAATGCATTGGAATCTAAGGATGCCAGGTCTTCCCTGTGAACCTTCATTATGAAAAAAGGTTAATGACTTTAGGGGTCTTTAGCTTGGAGAAACAATGATTGAGGGGTGACATGATAGAGGTTTACACAATTATGCATGGTATAGAAAATGTAGCAAAAGAAGTACTTTTCTCCCTTTCTCACAATACAAGAACTCATGGGCATTTAATAAAATTAATGAGCAGTAGACTTAGAACAGATAAATGAAGTACTTCTTCACCCAAAGAATAATTAACATATGGAATTCACTGCTGCAGGAAGTGATGGCAGCTATAAGCATAGACAGTCTCAAGAGGAGATTGGGTAAATATAGGGAGCAGAGGTCCGTCAGTTGCTATTAGCCACAAGGTATAGATGGAACACTGTCTGGGGCAGTGATGCTCTGTATTTTTGCTGCTGAGGGGGCAAAAGTGGGAGGGCTTCTGGAGTACTGGCACTACTGGTGGACCTCCTGATGGCACTTGGGTTTTGGCAACTGTGACACAGTGGTGTGGACTGGATGGGCCATTGGCCTGATCCAACATGGTTTATCTTATGTTCTTACGTTATCCAGAAGAAGACCAAGGGAAGAACCTCCAGAAGTGATATCATCCTGTTCTAGAAATCAGCAGAAACTCTATTATAAATGCCTAGAGTTTCCAGCAATTCCCAGATTTTTTTCCCATAGAGTTTCCAGCAATTTCTAGAGAAGCATAGTGTCTGGGTTATACTTGCAAGCGATGTCATACTCTGGTTCATTTTTTTTTTTACACATTTAATTTTCCTTTCTGTTCAGAGCAGTGGTGAGAAATGGACCTGGGGGGAGAGGACTGGCGACCTTGGGATCCAAAGGTGTTGTTCGACTAATGGTAGCGCCTCCCTTCAGTGCAAGTAGTTTTCCAATGGTACAGGAAGACCTTCACCTACTGGAGCAGTCCTTCTTTGCCAGAGGAAGGCTGCTTCAGGTGTCAGAAGGCTCGTTGCATCAGAGAGACTCCATGATTAGTGGGACAGAATCTTTGGATCCAACCCTGTATTTTCTTTTGCTTAATACTCTAGCTTTGTTCCTAAGGGGTTGTGCTGAAGTGGTTCCCATCCCTCCCATTCCTGTAGTAACTCCCTGCAATCCCCAAAACACTGATGTCGGAGGTTGTAGATTTGTTGTTCAGTCGCACAGTCGAGTCTGACTCTTCATGACCCCATGGACCAGAACCCGCCAGGCCTTCCTGTCTTCCCCCGTCCTCTGAAGTTGGCTCAACTTCATGTTGGTTACATCTATGACACTGTCTAACCATCTCATCCTTTGCCATCCCCGTCTTCTTTGACCTTCAATCTTTCCCAGCATCAGGGTCTTCTCCAGTGAGAAGGTTGCAGATACATACGGACAAAAAGCTTATGCCCCCCGGGGGGGGGGGGTGCAGTGAGAAAGGGGAACCAGTCTTCTTTGTGTGAATGGTAGAAGAGGAAATTGATTTCTCACAGTTTGCTTTTCTCACAGCAGCCTCCCAGTTGGAGTGTTCTTGGTCTCTCTCTCTCTGTGTGAATCCTTCAGCCTCTAGCATCACAACTGTGAATATCTCAGGGGGGGCTATTGGAAGAAGGCGGGAAGGAACTGTGTTTTGAAACGCCTAACAACAAAAGTCTGCATGGTCAAAGCAATGGTATTCCCTGTAGTCATGTATGGCTGCGAGAGTTGGACTATAAAGAAGGCCGAGCGCTGAAGAATAGATTCTTTTGAACTATGGTGCTGGAGAAGACTCTTGAGAGTCCCTGGGACTGCAAGAAGATCAAATCAGTCAATCCTAAAAGAAATCAACCCTGACTGTTCCCTGGAAGGCCAGATAATGAAAATGAAGCTCAAATACTTTGGCCACCCAATGAGAAGGGAGCACTCACTGGAGAAGACCCTGATGCTGGGAAAGATTGAAGGTCAAAGAAGACGGGGACGGCAAAGGATGAGATGGTTAGACAGTGTCATAGATGCAACAAACATGAAACTGAGCAAACTTCAGAGGATGGAGGAAGACAGGAAGGCCTGGCGTGATCTGGTCCATGGGGTCGCGAAGAGTCGGACTCGACTGTGTGACTGAACAACAAAAAACACAGATGATCTGTAGGACCCGATTTTCTACTGTGATTACCAAAGTATAGTTGTAATGGTTAGTCTCAGATTAAGATCTGGGGATCACCAGTCTGTTATAGAAACTTGCTGGGTAACCTTGGTCTAATCACACAGTTTCAGCCTAGCCTACCTCACAGTGTTGTTGTGAGGAGGAAATGGAAAAGGGAAGAGGGCTGTAAGGCATTTTGGGTAAAAATAAATTCTGGACATAAATATATATATATATTCAAAAATGGTCAAATCTCCACATAGATATCACAAGCTTTTAATAGTGATTTTAGTGGGATTTTCTCTATGCTTGTTTTAAAACAAAAAGTTAAACTTGTTGCCCCTATGAGAAATATTGTGTGATTAAGATATAAAACCTCATAGACAATCCATTAAATAAATATCTTCCTGATTTACAAGAAATTATAAGAAATCAGGTACTGGGTAGGTCAGTGAGGAAAGGAAATGATGTGTATCTAAGCAATTCTTATTTTGCGAACAACCCTTGGCCCTACATTCTGCAGAGAACGCTGGGAGAGAAAATGGATCAGGGCAAATTAAATGTCTGAAAATTCAATTTCCTTGGAAAACAAAATAGAGCAGTTCTCATTAGAGTGGTGTCAGCAAAAGCCACCTCGGTAAAAAATTTAATTAGAATTGGTTGGGGCCTTTCTCGATGGGTACATATGGCAGCTCATATGCTCTGAATATTTTTTTATAAAAATACTAAGAAAAAGGCCTGTTGTGGAAATAAATACAATGGCCTCTAGAAAGAGGCTCTGGGCGGGTGCCCCGGCCTTGGACACTCAGTGTCAATTTGCTGTGGTGACCTCAGCAGGGTATATTGACACTGAGTCCACCATTTTCTCCAGAGGAACTGATCTCTGCTACCTAAAGAACAGTTGTAATTTTGAGTGATCTCCAGCCCTCAGCTGGAGATTGGCAACAATGGTTCCCCAGAAGGGAATAGTTGGTTTGGAGGGTGGACAAGCTTTGTACCTGTCTGAGGTCCCACGCCTCCTGAAACCTCACCCTCTCCAGGCTCCATCCCTCACATCTCCAGGAATTTCCCACCTGGAGTTGGCAACCCTATCTTCTTCCCAGCCAATCATCAACCTACCTTTATTTCCCCCTCACTCTTCAGCTTTCCACCCCCCCCACACACCTGCAGCCTCTCCCGTGCTCTGAAGCCCTGACTGCTACATCACATTGGCTGTCATATGGGGACCACCTCAGCAGCATATAAGGATACAGAGCCCACCATTTTCTCCAGGGGAACTGATCTCTGCCATCTGGAAAGCAGTTGTAATTCTGAGTGATCTCCAGCCCTCACCTGGAGATTGGACACATTTTACCTCAGAACAGCAAAACTGTTTGGAATGTTAGAGGCAAAAGCCAATCAAGTCGCATATGCAAATGACTTCTGTGTTCCGAGGCAGAGGCCAATGAGGCTGCATATGCAAATAACCTCTGTGTTCTGACTGGGGGGGAGAGGATCAGCAAAATGTTTAGAATGTTGGAGGCAGGACTCAGGCAAAGCAGCCAATGGATAGGGAGACCCTCTGAATGACAGATCAGAGAGCGAACTGATTTTGGAGCGTGTGGAATGTTCTAGAGAAGTGCCACCCCCATTCGGCTTTTATTTATAAGGGAGATAGTTTAGCTTGACTTGAGAACTCTTATGAATTTCTCCATGAGGACACACATGATGAGACTACCTCTGAATGTGCATGATTATGTTCTTTCGAAACACAATACCAGGGAGATGTCAAAACCATAAGTAATCTGAAAATAGTTTTGCTTTTGTTTTGGGAACCAAGCATTAGTGTTGTGTGAATGTCACAATAAATATTGCATCCAGCATGGCTCGTAACACAATAGTCTGTGGTCTGCATCAGACACCAATGAAATTCTTTGCAGAAGTTCGGTTCCATACAGACCTTACATGAAACAATGATTTAATTAAATTGATTTATATTTAGTCAAGTTGTCTGAATGGGGGGGGACGGGACAGGACGGGACGCCTCACTCTGTTTAGAGTGGGGCCATCAAACCAAAATCTGAATCCAGTTCCAATGTCAAAAGAGTGCATGTATGCATATGAACATCTAGGTGAAAATTAGTTTTATGTTCAGATGTATCTTCAAGGCTGGGATTAGATAACAGACTATGGAGAGTGTGATATCCTTATCTTTACCAGATAACAAGTATATTAGATGGTAATCATGAGAACATACTGGCAAGTGTGTTATTGATGGAGAAATAAAAATTGATCTTATTGAGTCCAGCTAAACAATAAAGAAAAAGTTTGATTCCGACTCTGTATTTTCTCATGGGCAAGCTCTCTGTTTGATGGAGCTACCTAAGAATCTACCAGATAATTCATTAAGGGGTAGTGCATTGTGTTGAGCCGAGAAGAAAAAAATGGGATTGTTAAAAAATTCAGATAATCTGAAAGCACTGGAAGGGAAGGGGTACTCAGTCCCCCCAAAGAGGGTGCACATTTCCTTTTTGAACCACTGTATAACTAAAGGAGGAGCTGCGGTGGCTCAGGTGGTTAAGACGCTGAACTGCAGGCTGTGGAAGGTCGGTAGTTCAGCAGTTCGAGACCCGAGTGTGCCGCATGACGGAGTGAGCTCCCGTCTCTAGTTCCAGCTCCTGCCAACCTAGCCGTTCGAAAGCAAGAAATTGCAAGTAGATAAATAGGTACCACTTCGGTGGGAAGGTAACAGCGTTCCGTG
>NW_015161422.1:229950-239696 GCF_001447785.1 Gekko japonicus
CCATAGTTCAAAAGAATCTATTCTTCAGCACTCGGCCTTCCTTATAGTCCAACTCTCACAGCCATACATGACTACTGGGAATACCATTGCTTTTAAATCCAGCTAAATAAAAAAATGTTTGATTCTGTCTCTGTATTTTCTCATGGGCAAGCTCTCTGTTTGATGGAGCTACCTAAGAATTACCAGATAATTCATTAAGGGGTAGTGCATTGTGTTAAACCAAGAAGAAAAAATTGGGATTGTTAAAAAATTCAGGTAATCTGGAAGCACTGGAAGGGGGTACTCAGTCCCCCAAAAGAGGGTGCACATTTCCTTTTTGAACCACTGTATAACTCAAGGTGGTCCCTTTGTTCTGCTAGTAATTATTTTGTTCATAACTAAAGGACTATCTGAAGGAAAACTAGGGTTAGAATACACAGATATGAGTCTTTTGTCTACTTTGTCCAGGAGGACACAAAAGGATCAAGTTCAGTCCATTTTAAAAGGTCAGGAAGAAAATCCAGGTCTAGCAAATAGAATCTAACTTTCACTATGGCCTTCTGTACCATCCATGAGATGGAAGGAAGGCCACTTTTTAAATACAAGTTTGACTTTGAAATGAAATGAGGCATTTAGAAGATGGCACAGAAAAAAAAATTGACAGTAAAGATTCAATTTTGGAAGTAAGTAATTTTTGCTTTGTGATCTTCTACAGCAAAAGGTACAAATTGCCCCCCAGGAATGATAAAACAATTTCACGATTGCTGCTAGATGACTTTGGTGGACTCAAAGAGAAAAATAATAATAATGAAATTTCCAGTTATTAGAAGAGGCAAGATGATGGCCAAATACTTGAAATTAGACACTTGCTCAATCAAATGAAATCAAATGACAATCCAGGATCTATGGGTCTGCTTTTCTCCATGTTGGGTATTTTGGGGACACATTATTTTGGATTTGGTGTAGTTAATGGGAAGCAGTTTATTGTGGCAGTAAGAAACAAATGCTTGGGGAACAGCCAGTTTGGTGTAGTGGTTAAGAGCGTGGACTCTAATCTGGAAGGACCAGGTTTGATTCCCCACTCCTCCACATGCAGTTGTTGGAGTGACCTTGGTCAGTCATAAATTCTTTCAGAGCTGTTCTCTCAAGGGCAGTTCTTGGGAGAGCTCTCTCAGCCCCACCTACCTCACAGGTGTGGGGAATGGAAGGGAAAGGGATTGTAAACCATTCTGAGACACCTTCGGGTAGTGAAGGGTGGGGTATAAATCCAATCTCTTCCTCCTCCTTCTCCCACCCTTGAATGAGAAAGAAGAGCAGCATTATCTGCATAAAGTAAAAGTGGAATAGGATATGCTGGAGCATGAAAATAATTCACTTGTAATTGATTTGGGAGGTCATATAAATACAGATTAAATAAATCTGGTGCCAAAATACAACCCTGTTGATCACCTTTTGTGCCAGGGACTGTGTTTGAGAGGCAATGGGTTTTTGGACATCTTATTCTCATAGGAGTTGAAGTATGTAAAGAGACAATCAGATGTAGGTCCATAAAAGAGGTAAACAAATTCTCCTTAGGATATGATGTGTATTGGTCAGTTAGAAAGGAGAGCGTATATCCATGATGTAATGTCGATGAACCCTTTTAAAAACAGATTTGTTCAGGGCCCTGAATCGCTAGGACCAACTTTGGACTTTTAGTTGTAGGTGGGCAGCATACAATCTTTGCGTTATCTGCATAAAGTAAAAGTGGACTAGGATATGCCGGAGCATGAAAATGATTCACTTGTAATTGATTTGGGAGGTCAGATAAATACAGATTAAATAAATCTGGTGCCAAAATACAACCCTGTTGATCACCTTTTGTGCCAGGGACTGTGTTTGAGAGGCAATGGGTTTTTGGACATCTTATTCTCATAGGAGTTGAAGTATGTAAAGAGACAATCAGATGTAGGTCCATAAAAGTGGTAAACAAGTTCTCCTTAGGATATGATGTGTATTGGTCAGTTAGAAAGGAGAGCGTATATCCATGATGTAATGTCGATGAACCCTTTTAAAAACAGATTTGTTCAGGGCCCTGAATCGCTAGGACCAACTTTGGACTTTTAGTTGTAGGTGGGCAGCATACAATCTTCCTGGTATGGACAACAGCCTAATTGGTCTATAATTAGCTGGAGAGTGCTATGAGCCCTTCTTATGTATAGGAACTACAATAGCTTCTCACCATTTATCAGGGACGTGGCCACGTGAATCAATCATGGTGAATAAACATCGTAAAATTAGTGCCCACCAGTCACAATCTTATTCTCATAGGAGTTGAAGTATGTAAAGAGACAATCAGATGTAGGTCCATAAAAGTGGTAAACAAGTTCTCCTTAGGATATGATGTATATTGGTCAGCTAGAAAGGAGAGGATATATCCATGATGTAATGTCAATGAACCCTTATAAAAACAGATTTGTTCAAGACCTGGAATCGCTAGAACCAACTTTGGACCTTTAGTTGTAGGTGGGCAGCATACAATCTTCCTGTTATGGACAACAGCCTAATTGGTCTATAATTGGCTGGAGAGTGCTATGAGACCTTCTTATGTATAGGAACTATACAATAGCTTCACACCATTTATCAGGGACTTGGCCACGTGAATCAATCATGGTGAATAAACATCGTAAAATTAGTGCCCGCCAGTCACAATGGTTCTTAAAGAGTTTGGGGACATTCATTCTAGGCCAGGGTCCTTGCCAGGCTTTATTCTTTTTAATAATGTGAAAACTTCCTCTATTTCAACTGGTGACCATTAAGAGCTGGGTTTTTTTTTGGAAATGCAGTAATAGGTGAAGGTGTAAAGGGTTCTTCCTTGTTGAAAACAGTGGTGTAATGATGTTCCCAAAGATTAATTGGAATAGATGGGATTTTCTCAGCTGGGAAAGATGCAGTCCTTGTGTTTCCACTCGCCAGAATGTTCTACTATCACAAAGACAAGAGGCACAAAGCAGTTTATGTCAAGTTAGAATGGGATAAAGTTTTTTCCTCCCTTTTACAGACATATTGGTGAAACTGTTTTTGTTTTTTGTATGCAAAATATTGCAGTAGAAATTCTTGAGTGTTTGTTCTTTGAAACTTGATTAAATACAATAATTTAGCTTTCTTTAAATTGTGGCAAACTGTGTTGAACCAACAGGGGCCTAGTTTGAGTTTCTTCTTTGGTTTCTGAGTCGTACAAAAGGTACCTAAAAGAGATGTAAGTAGCTCATAAAACTGAACAACCTTCTTTGGAGGGCTCTTTATAATTGCTTCTCTTAAGTCTCCTAAAACTGAGAACGTCAAAACTAGGTCAATCCGTTGTCAACCAAGGTCCTATAGGAAGTACTATTAGAACTCAGATTGTTGTTTCTCATATGGTTGGTCCCAGAAGATAGATTTGGATCCCCCAATCTCAATTCTAGGTGGCGAAGAGAAAACATAGAAATAAAATCTGTAATGTTAGAAGAAACTGAAATATAATCAGTAATACTACAACCTCTTTCTGAGACATAGGTGAAATATCCTGTGCTATCGAGATTTTGGTTCCCATTAACAATTGTGAGTCTGAACTGGATGGCAAAGTTTATCAGACATTGGCCACTAGAATTAATTTGTTCAGCTGTGGCTTTCTGTTAACCAAGTATTGCAGTAGTTGTTGATGAATCCCATCTCCAAAAAGGAGATCTCGTTAAACATTCTTTGGAGTTGTCACGGCAGGCATTCAAATCTCCACAGACAATGAAGGGTTTTTGGGCAGATCAACTGTATTAGTGAAAACATCTTGGTCGATTTCTGCCATTGTGCTCCAGTTTCTTGATTAGTGGGCTGGGGACAAAAATAGAATCTGAAACCATGGTTTGAAAAATTATTTCTTAACCACTATCAGTCTTAACTGTATTTTGACTTAATCTAGGCTTGTTCCATAACACTGCCTTCTCCCACTACAAAGCAAAAGTGATGAGATTAGCATTTGGCAAAGCAAACTGGGTTTGTCTTAATCTCCAGTTAGCTGAATCCCAGTTTTGCAAGCCAGTGATAGCTAAGACAAACCATATATTGTTTCATGTCTGAAGTGAGTCATTCTGTATGGCTGCTGCTGGGATTACTACTTAGGATCCCATGGATTTTAATTGGCTGTTCTTAACATGCTTTGTCAGACTATAAACTTGTACCAATATCAGTTTCTTTTCACTTGAACTATTTATCTCGCTTCATTGCTTTGCTTATCTGTTCGAACCTCTGACCTTTCTCACCATCCATCAAGTGTAATGGCTAATTCTGTTGTTTTATGTCAGGATTCACACCTAACCTTTCTACTTCAGATCCAGGTAGTCAGCCGTGTTGGTCAGAAGCAGTAGAACAAATTTAGAGTCCAGCGGCACCTTTAAGACCAACAAAGGTTTATTCAAGGTGTGAGCTTTGATGTGTAAAGCACACTTTTTCAAATACAGTGGACTATACATCCTCTGTATTTTAGTGTATTTCTTTTTCAGAATAGTATATTAGAATACTGAATGTTATACAAGGAATATTAGAATTTATTTATTTATTGCTGTCATACATTGCTTCCACCTCGGAAGAAAAAGTAAAAATGCTGTTAAGCAACCTCTGTGCTCTGAGAGTGAATGGAGAGTCTCAAGTTTATTTGGACATATTTATTGCTTTACAACTGTTGACCATATAACCTTAGCTTGTTCTTTAATTCTGTTTTTGCATCGCTTAATCTGGATAAATTACTTTGTAATTGGAAATATCTTGTATGTTTTCATAACAAAGGGAACATTTGTATATTACAGATTTTTTAAAGACTTGTTGTCTAGCACTTATGAAACAGAGAGCTTTTGCACCATTATGTAAGTAAGATAGCACTAAGATTATTGTATTGGCTCTTGTTATTGGTGTAGCATGTATTCTAAAAATTGTATTTTTTACACTACAGAATATCTCCTGAAGAAGATCCTTTTTTTGAAACGTTGTTATATAATCCGGAGACGACGTTGATTATGTACCTTGGTTCAAGGATTTTCTTATGATTTGTTTATCATGTTGTAGTGCTTCAGATTCTAATACATAGATAGCATTCTTTATAAGTCTTAAGGACTGTTTGATTTGTGGGTCAGACTATCACAACTGTTGGCTTTATACTTGTTTACTTTGCATAGCTTAAAACATCTTCATCATGTTACATGTTAATTTGCTGTTCAACCTGTCTATAAATTTGAACCTTACCTCCCATTCCATTGTACTGGGGAAAGTGTGCTTTGGGCAAGAAAGCTCATACCTTGAATAAATATTTGTTGGTCTTAAAAGTGCCACTGGACTCTAAATTACTTTCTACTTCAGCTCTTCCTTTTGCCTCTTTCATTGAAGAATGTATCAGGAGGTAGGCCCCATCTATGGCACCAGTGCAGTGAGGGAACCCAAGACAACAGAATCCATCCACTATCTGAAGGACAGTAGCAAATGATTACAGACAATTAAGGCATGCAAATTGAAAAGTAGCCCCTCTATACAGCCACACAAACACTTACCTTGGTATTGTACCCAGCAGTAAAACATACTAGCTCAGTATTGCAGTAGCGATAAAAACAAATTATTTAAAATAAAGGGGGGAGAAACCTTAGCAACTTTGGAGCCCAGGCAAACAGTCTTGCAAAGAAGCCCTATCTCCATCATGAAACAGACTTAAAGGACTATCTCCCCAATGGTAGATTGTCCAACACCAACCTGCTCCTGGACTTCCCTGTAGCTATTCACTTCGGTCAGGTACCAGATGGCAGTCACAATGCACTTTTCCACCAGAACTGACTCACACATGGTGGTCCTCCGCCACAGTAGCCATCCTTTTAATGCTGATACAATTTCTGAAAATGTTTGCCAGGTCATCTGGAAATTGTGAAACCACTGCTCGTCACCCCGGAGTCCAAGCACAACATTCTTTCTTTGGATACACCCAATAGCAACAGGGTACAGGCATGCCAACTAGGGCACACCAGTGTATTCATGCCTGACATGGTATCATGTTGCTGGGCAGGGCTTTCTGTCTTGTCATTTCCCTCCAGGTTGCTAGGGATAAGGATATTTTATTCACACACAAGTACATTTAAAAGACAACAGGAGTGCTTCTCAAGGACAGGACATAATCTGCAGGGTCCTCCAGCTCCATCACACTTTTTGTCAACCAGTCCCAAAACTGGAATCCAAATGGAGACTCTCTGGTCCCAAAATGGCTGCCAGAAAAAGTACAAATCAAAGAATCCCCTGCTGATTACCCTTAAAAATAACCCACTCAATCGTGAAACATACATTTTAATTCCACTAGGATCAAATGTTTCCACTAGAATAAAATGATGATGATTATGATTATTATTATTATTATTATTATTATTATTGTTGTTGTTGTTGTTGTTGTTGTTATTTCTTTAAGAATGCTTAATACAGATTAATTTTATTTATATTAGAAGCAATATCAGCAGTGATAAAGTGCAAAAGTCAATCAGATTTTTAGAAGTGGACAATGAAGATTAAATGAAGTGTACAACGTATGATAAATAGTTCTAGACTTGAGAAAACTCCTTAAAGTTCTTATGTTCTTCAATGGGGGGAAATATAAAGAAGCCCTTTACCAGCTGAGGCTCCTGAAGAGTTGATTACCCCCAATGATCACAGGGGTTCTCCCTATCTCTTAATTATATATGGACTTCATTTATTCCTTGCTTCTCTCCTCAAAGTGCCTTACGTCATTCTCATATCCTCCATTATATTCTCACAACAACTTTGTAGAAGACCAAAGTTTGAGTCCAGTGGCACCTTTAAGACCAACAAAGTTTTATCCAAGGTATGACCTTCCGTCTTTGCTTTATTAGCTCATACCTCGAATAAAACTCTGTAGGTTAGGCTGAAAGTATGTGACTAGCCCAAGAAGACCTAGCAAGCCACCATTACAGATTGAGGATTTAGACCTGGGTCTTCCAGATCCTAGTCTGAATTTCTAACCACTACCACTTGTGGGGAGGGTGGAATATAAATTGAAATAAATAGATACATCACACTTAAGCTTACATATCCTTGGGTTCATGTCTTCAACCACTAGTCAATCCAACCCGTTGGTCCTCCCTTTCCCAATCAAACTCAGCAGCTGATGACGTGGCCAGCAGGAGGACATCTAGAGCTGCAAGGACGTTGTGATGCCCACAGCGGCTGCGCACCAGGGCCCATAACCAACAGCCCCCGAGAGGAGTCACCGGAGGGCCGAAAGAACAGCGGAGGCCGCGGAAGATGCACCGGAGAAAAACTGGAAGAAGTCGCCCACTCGCCTGATAAATGAACGATCGGAGCCGGGAGGGTACCTGCTAGGGCTCCCCCCACCCCAGACGTACTGTGGCCATAGTTAGGGTTTCTGCATTGGTCTCTACACCATGTACCATGTAAGCCGCTCAGAGCCCTTCGGGGGTAGGCGGGATACAAATTGAAAGTATAAATAAATACATTTAAAAACTTCCATTTTTTGGAAGAGCTGGTTAATAATGTCACAGGACTCACCTTTAAGGCTGGGGCATATATACCACTCCTGAGATCCATGAAAATTATAATTTCAGAATCTCCTAGTTCAGTCAACTGGACAAAGAGACATGTCAAGCTACAATTCCCATATATCGCAGATACAGCAGAAGTGTCCAGTCCTTAAAGATGAGACCATCAAAATTAGCATGCATCACCAGCCATTTATCCCTCTCAGCAGTCCAGTGGTCCTACCCCCCCACAGATGACTTTGTTTTGGAAAGTTGGTGGGGACAGGAGGTGAGCCACTACTGTGAGCTGTCTCTAAGGGATCTCAATTTTTTTAAAAAATCACCTGTTTCCACAAGACTTAATTGACAAAGACTAGGAAAACTGGCCTAGCGACAAGGCCAGTTGAGCGAAACTCTCACAAGACCATTCTGCCCAAAAGTAGAAATTGATCAGTCTTTGTGGAGGGAAAAGGTATCACATTTTATTCCATGATTTAAATATCTGATTTATATTCCCCCCCCCAAGGAAGTAATCCTATAAACAACTTCTCCCCCCCCATTCTCCAGAGTATTATAAAGAATATTTGTCAGTTATTGATAGTTTAAGAGTTTAAACTGAGTCATGCTGGGAAAACATGAGGTGGTGCTATTATTTATATTGCATTGAGCTTCTCATGCTGCCTTGTAATTAGCTTTTACATGCACAGGAGATAGTTTACGGTAACTGAGCCAAAAAGAAGTATGCGCTTGCATGCATCTTTATGGAATCCAAGAAGCTTTCTCTTGAAGCGAGCACAGCAAGTCATGCCATTCCTGGGATCTTTATAAAATAAATCACTATTAAAGATACATAAAGAAGGCTCAGATGAGGAAAAAATGTCCATTAGAAAATTGGAGAGGTTGCTTTGTCTTCATTAGAGCTTCACTAATGTTTAACTTGAAGGGTTTTTGATGATGAAACAGCCGTTTTCCTTGCTGCAATGCATAAAATCATGGCACAGATAATAACTAATTTTGAATGTGCTTACAATGAAAGAAATGAATCAGGACTGCCCATTTTCATGTTGGGAAGGGGCTCACTTTAAAATATCACCACTGAATTATGGGTGTTTCAGATGAAGTAGTACTAAATGTTTTCATTATTTGCAGTTTTCAGGGTTTTCTGCACTGAAATGGAGCATACTGATGCTAAATAAATGTTATATCAGTAATAATAATATGAATGTAATATCTCTCTCTTTTTGGTGTGAAGATGGGTTGTGGTCAATGCTCCCTCTAAACTGTGGAGTCTTGTGAGCAAAAATCCTACTTTGTGAGCTACTGGCACTAAAGCTGTGAGGGAACGATTTGCCTACTGCATAAATTAGTTTGCTCTGGAGCCCCTCCTTCCTGAGCCAAGACAAAAATATGTGAGCCAGAGGCTAAAAAAGTGTGAGCTAGCTCACGCTAAATCAGCTTAGAGGGAACACTTGTTTTGGTCATAACTTAGGGGCCGGGTATGCTTGCTTCCTGTTCCTGTACCTGGATGTACAATAGTTTAATAGATAGAAGTGGAGAATTTGAGCTGCAGGTAGAATATCTTCAGTGCAAGTAACTTTTCAGAGACCAAGAGAGATCTGTGGGAGGAGACACTGGCCCTGGAAAAGAAGATGGTCAGAGTGGAGCTCCTTGCTTGTAAGATTTTAAAAAAGACAAGTTTTCTCCCAGGGCTGAGCATTAATAATAGACCAGAGGTGTGTCCTGCAAGTGAGATTTGTATTAGTAAATAGTGTGTTGCCTGAAATCAAAATTTATGGTGAGCGATGGGTGTGATCCTAGTGTGACATGGATGGGAATATATAATGATTTTAATTCAAAAAATGCATCTATATACAAATAGCGAAAGGCGCCCCCTGCATGCGGATATCTAAATCTGCACATCGGGGGAACCTGGGGGGCAGAGAGATTTTCCTGCACATGTGGGGCAATGCCTAGGTGTGCAGAAAAATATGAAAAGTTGGAAAAAATATTTAAATTACCTAAAAAGTAAAAATTAAAAGAGTGTTCCCTGCACATACCCAGAGAATGCTCTGAGAACTGGTGGGCCGATGGCTGGAAGGCGCTCAGGCCTCACCGCCAGAGTCGGGGTGGGGGAAGGAGATCGGCGGGGCCCAAGCCAGGGGGGGAGGAGGAGATTGGGAGGCCCGAGCGGCCGGAGGCCACCCGGACCTCGCCGCCGGAGCGGGGGGGGAGGAG
>NW_015161422.1:240035-241920 GCF_001447785.1 Gekko japonicus
CCCCCTCCTCTGTGTGGGGCTCTTCTCTCCCCCCCCCCCGGTGAGTATTGCGGCTCCCCTTTCTTGTATACTTACAATATTCATATATTTTATAGGTTTTGCTATCAGGAGTGTATTAGGGTTTATTAAGGGTCTATTAGTGTCAGCCTTGGGTTCGTTTCCTACTATGTTCTCTGTACCTGTGGTATTAGCAACCTGCTTTCTGTACCCCACACCCCCATTCCCCTCTCCCTCGCTTCCCTGGCCAATGCAGATGTATCCAGCTGTCCTGCTTATCTCTCACCCTTGCTGACATTCCTGGGGGGAGGGGAAGGGAGAGAGGCTGTGTGAATGTCTGCAGTTTAGAGAGGCAATGCTGGTAACATTTTTTCTAAGCAGCACTTCAGGAAGTTTTCACATGAGAGTGTCCTTGAAGAAGATAAAACTTTTGAATGGCTAGTTGAACCAATGTATCTGTCTGGGTTCTTAGGATGGCTTATACTTACGGTTGTATGACGTATGCATGGAATGTGGGTTTTAGTTATATGCTAGTTTAGGGAGGCACCACTGGTAACCTTTTTCCCAAGCAGCACCTGACGGAACTTTCACACGAGAGTGTCCTTGAAGAAGATAAGACTTTTGAATGGCTAGTTGAACCAATGTATCTGTCTGGGTTCTTAGGAATGCTTATACTTATGGGCAGGGGTCATTTCCTGCAGGAGCGCACAGGAGCAGAGCTCAAGCAATAAAGAGCCCAAGGGGTGGGCACATGCAACAAGTCCCACTCCCTGCTCCCAGCAGCCCTCAGTCAGAGCAAGAAGCAGCCAGGTAAGCTGCAGAGCCCCCCCCCCGGTCCAAAACAGTCCAGTGGCACCTTTAAGACCACGTTTTATTCAGGTACAAGCTCTCCTTCCTCTGTGAGGACAGATCTACCCATCCCCCCCCAATAGCTAACAATCCAAAATGGTCCAGTGGAGCCTGAGCAGTGGGTGTTGCCTTCTGACACACTTCCGGTGATGTCAGGGGGTGTGGCATATGCAAATAAGTTATGGTAATGAGTCATGCTAATGAGCTCCTGCACCTCTTTTTCTACGAAATGACCCCTGCTTATGGGTGTATGACATATGCATGGAATGTGGGTTTTAGTTATATGCTGGGTCCTTGCTTCTGTCCCTCAGTTCTAACAAAGAGTTCAACTTTTCAGCCTCCCAAATCTCCTCAATAAACTTTCTCACAAGAAAGCCTGCGTGGAGACTGGGAACCTGACAATTAGGCCTTAAGGATTTTCCCCTGTAGGTTAAAGTGTGCTTTCGGATGATGCTGGCAGGCGAAAAGTAAAATATTCCTTCTTGTTAGGTTTCTTGGCTGGAACAGCTGTTTCTGCTGCCTGGCAATCCTAATAAGCTTTAAGTATAGTGCTAACGGGACAAGGGAGGATGGGTTGTCTAATGGGGGTATTTACTTGACTTTTTACTTAAAGTGTAGAGCTCATAGTTTTAGTTGTTTAGAGTAAGAAATCTGCAGTGTCTTTGTCAAAGAGAGCTTAGGTTCTTTATCTGAAAACAACACCTTTTGCTTGGATGTAAAGAAGCCTTGGTTAAAGTTGACTAGGATCAGGTCATGTAAACATTTAAGATATCATGTAGTCACACATTGGTAACTGACCAATGAATGTATGCCTACTCAAATGATGCTCTGCCATTTGTAACCAATTATGATTTTTGTATGTTCGCTTTTGCTTATGTCATTCTTTTTTTTTAGCCCCCCGGAGGGGATTTTTTTATTGCATTTTTTAAAATAAAATACAAACTACAATGAAAAAATAGGGAAGGGTAGCTACATCTAGGGAGAAAGGAAAGAAAACCACTAATAACTAAAACCCCAAGAATAGGAGATCATAACAATA
>NW_015161422.1:242126-249178 GCF_001447785.1 Gekko japonicus
TAGGCAATGCTGTTTGTTTGAAGAAAAAGGATTAAATCTTTATATTTCTTCCACTTTTGTCTTATTTCAAATGGGATGTCTTTTAAAATCCTGATGGTATTGTCCCCCATTTTCAAGAGTAATCCAGTAGTTCCTTTCAGGATTAAATCCCTCACATGTCTCTTCAAGAATCTAACCACTATCTCCCCAGGCAGATTATTTTTCTTGATGTATACAGAATAGGCCCTATAGACCACATCCATTTCACTTACAATGTAATCCTCTTTCAAATCTGTAACTGGGGCTAATGCTTTGCTCAAGAGTTGCTTTAGATTCTCACCTTTTAATTCTGGGACTCCTTGGAACTGGAGGATCAAACTTGCTTTCTCCATTTGCAGCTGTAAAAGTTGAAATTCTTCCGAAGCTTGTTTCCCCCCCCAGCTTTTTCACCTTTTTCTTAACTTTTTTGGTGTTAGCATCTATTTCCTTCACCTTCTCAGCTGTTTGCACCATTGTTTTTGCAGTTTCAGTCAATTGGAGCTGCTGGGTTGCAAGGTTCTGATTTAAAGTTGTCAGCTGTTGGTTCATGTTGGTCATCTGGTCCAGCAGAGGGTGCAAGGAGTCTGCCAACATTTTAGAGATATCAGTGACCTCTTCCAATCAAGGGCTCATGCTCCCCGTTAGTTTCACTTTTGCTAGTTTGTCTTTTTCTGTCTTCTTTCCCACCATCTTTATGGATTGTTTACTTTTATAAAAGTTCGCTAAAGTCTCTGAAATTCACCCATACGCCTATCCGTGCTCTGGTAAGTCTTCAAAACAGATTTCAATGCTTTTACTTCCCCTTCCCCCTTGGTATATCATTTCTTAATCCATGCGTATAGGAGGGGCCCCTCCCCTGCTCGCTTTTCTTGTCGTTCCCAGTGGGAGCTTTCTTTTTAAATTCTCATCTTTGCTTTAACCCGACTCACTGTTCATTGTTAGTCAAACGACCTCACTTGGAACATGTTTCAACCGCTCGATCGGCAACGTTTGTCCCGGTCAGTGGCTCTAGCTCCATACGGACATTCAGCGGCAGTGCCATTAGGGTGGAGGAGTGCCTCAATTCCCTAGCATTGTGTTGGTGAAGAGGTCACCCCTCAAAAGCCCCATCGCTAGGAGCCTTTTGCCAAGGCTCCGGGTGCACAAATCACCTCCCCGGAAGGTCCGGGAGATGTGTCCGCCAGCGTGTCACCATAAACCAGTTGTCTCTTGCTTATGTCATTCTGAGTATAAAACTTAATTTACTTCCTCTTATTGTTCGGAAAGCAGTCAATTTTTGATAGGCCTAATAACTTTTTTCTGGTATTTCTTGCAATAAATATCCTAATAACCTTATTTCTTCTCACTGGGACTTCTCTTGTGTGTTCTTTTTGGGCTTGGGAGCATACGAGCCACATTTGTGGAACACTAGAAAAATATGAAAATGAAGTTAAGTAAAAATGATACTTGGATAACTGAGGTCCCGGTCACACACAGACTTAGCCGCGTGATAGGGATGAATGGCAGGTGGATCTTATGGGTGCAATCACACGGGAACATCTGGCAAGTGTGCTGCACCCATCGGCAACCCATATCGCCTCACTGAAGATGTGGAGTAAAAAGATACCTGGGAAAGTGCAGTATTTTCTGGAAAATGTGTGGCACAGGTGGACATCTGATCATGGAAGTGCTGGTATCCCATCGTATCTGACACCTGTATGCATCCCACTGGATTTTTTTATGCCTTCATGGTATGCGCAGAAACATGGAACTAGCTGAACCACCTCACCCTTCTTTGCCATGCTTCACCATCAACATGTGATCAGCGGCTGACAGCCTCAGCATGGAGCCTTGGGGGAATATCTGATTGCGATACTACACTTCATTTTTCTCCAGAGCAAAAAGCCTCACTCCCCCCCCCCATATTATCTTGCTTGTGTGACTGGGGCCTAAATGTATTATCTTGCCCCTATGAGCTAAAATAGTTACTGTTAGGGATTATTGGGAAAGGGACTAAACATGGCCAATATTTTAATGCCCCTGTATAGATTCATGGTGCAGCCTGAATTGAGATACTGTGGCCCCGGTCACACGGTCCGGATATCATGGGGGGGCATGGCTGTTTGCCCCGGAGCGAACTACCGCGCAGCTGCCGGATCAAACATCCTGCCGGCATCCCGTGGTTTGGGGGGGAGGTGCCAATCATATGTCAATCCCGTGGCGCGGCTAAGAAGCAACGCGGCGGGGGTTGTGGTTTTTTTTAACCGAAGTGTGTGCATGCACCGTTGGGTGCTTGAAGTCCCATGGAGACTTCAAAAAACCCCAACCTTTTCTCGACGGGACATGGGCGGGCACCGGATGCCACGAGCTACCACCGGAAACATGATCAGATGCCTGCCCTTACCTCGCGGTTAGAAACTAGTACCTCGGAGTTACTAGTTTTTAATGGCGTATCTTCGGCATGAAGCCTCGGGTTAGCCACGGGAGCTCTACGGTTCCCAGATGTTGTGGTTTGATCGTGCCCGGAAAATCCACCTATCTTCTGTCTCTGTAGCGTGGCTAATGCTCCGTGTGACCACAGCCTGTGTACAGTTCTGGTCACTGTGTTTCAAAAAGGACACTGCAGAGCTGAGAAAAGTACCCAGGAGGGCAACCAAGATGATGAGGGGGTTGGAGCATCTTCCCTATGAGGAAAGGCTGAAGAGTTTGGGACCTTTCAGTTTAGAAAAGAGATGACTTAAGGGGGGCATGATAGAGGTTTATAAAATGATGCATGGGGTGGAGAGAGTTGAGAAAGAATTTTTTTCTCCTTCTCCAAAAATGCTATAACTCAAGGTCATCCAAAGAAACGGATGGGCAGTAGGTTCAGGATGGACAAAAGGAAATACTACTTTACACAATGAGTGATTAAAATGAGGAATTGGCTGCCAGAGGATGTAGTGATGGCCACAGGAATCAACCGCTTTAAAGGGGGATTAGATAGATTCATGCAAGATAAGACTATCAATGGCTAATAGCCATGGTTACTGAGGGGAACCTCCACATTCAGAGGCACTAATTCCTAGGATGACAATGTTTATAGATTCCTTCAATTAGCAGAAGTTAATCAGAATCCAAATTTGTCATCACACGCTCGTGATAGTATTTATATTTAGCTGTATCTTCTGATTTGCATATTACCTCAGCTGTTTCATGGGCTTTTACTGCATATGAAAGAAAGAGGGGAAAATAATACCAACAATTTGATTTTCTTTTTATTAAACCATTATAGCTAAAAATGTAATGAAGTATCAAATGTAAACAATGCTTCAGAGAAGCCCAAACAGATGGAAGTGCTTTTGAGTAAATGATGATGCTACAATTAAAACCTGCAGCTTCCCATTAGCCAGCCATCCTTTTCAGGCACACCCGTGTTTAATTCCGGCGTCTGCGCTTTCTCTTCACAGACAGGTGCTCATGAGTGAGCGTCTGCAATACTAGGGGTTTCCTTTTACAGAAAGGGGGCCTAATTATTATTTCATCTGAATACGCTGGTGAAAATCCTTCATTAGTTGGGGAACGTTTGATCCTAGATTTCATTTTTATTCCTCTAGGCCAGTTGCCAGTTATTGCTGGTTAAAACTCAGACCTGTGGAGGGTTCTAAGTCGGTTTAGTAAGAGCGTCATCACCTTCCCTTAATGTGCCATTCACAATAGTAGGGTTGCCAGCTCTGGGCTGGGAAACACCAGGATTTTGGGAGAGGAAGGACTTCAGTTGGGTATAATGTCATAGAGTCCACCTTCCAAAGTGGACAGTTGTAATCCCAGGAGAGCTCCATCCGCCACCTTCCTGATAAACGACAGAGCATGTCAACAACTGGGGTGACATAAGAGCAACTATGGAATATTTATGTATTACACTGTTTTTAACCCACTGTTCTCTGATGGATGTAGATGTAAGGTAAAAGGTAAAGGTTCCCTTGCTCGAAAGCCAGTCGAATCCGACTCTAGGGTTGCGGTGCTCATCTCCATTTCAAAGCCGAAGAGCCAGCGCTGTCCGAAGACATTTCCGTGGTCATGTGGCCGGCATGACTAAACAGCAAGGCGCACGGAACGCTGTTCCCTTCCCACCAAAGCGGTTCCTATTTATCTACTTGCAATTTTTTGCTTTCGAACTGCTAGGTTGGCAGGAGCTGGAACTAGAGATGGGAGCTCACTCCGTCATGTGGCAACTCGGGTCTCAAACTGCTGAACTACCGACCTTCCACAGCCTGCAGTTCAGTGTCTTAACCACTTGAGCCACCACAGCTCCTATTGATGTAAAGTGGCGTACAATCTTTTTAAAACAAATCCACACTAACAAAACCATCAATTCCACTCTTGAAAATTAAACACGAGTTACCCAACAAGAAATCTACCTGCCAACAAAAGCCTATATCAACAGGATCGGGCTTAAAGGCAGAACAGATGGTAAGAGGAGGAGAAGTTGTGGTTGAATTTATACCCCGCCCTTCACTCAGAGACTCAGAGCAGCTTATAATTTCCTCCCCCTTCCCCTCTCCACAACAGACACCCTGCGAGGTAGGTGGGTCTCAGAATGCTCTTTCGAGGACTGCGCTTGAGAGAACAGCTCTGAAAGAGCTTGTGACTAACCCAAGGTCACACCATCAGCTGCATGTAGAGGAGTGGGGAATCAAACCGGAATCAAACCCGGTTCTCGCAGATTAGAGTCCGTGCTCCTGACCACTGCACCAAACTGGCACAGCCTTTGGTGGCAATAGTCTTTCCGCAGGCAGTCCCTCCCTTCTTTTTTCCCAAAATATGGCAAAACCCATCATGGTCATCTATGTTGTGACATTTCAGTACGTACTTAAGAAGTTAGCAAACGTCCACATATCGCTTGTATGGTAAGCCGGCCCTATGTATTCACCTATTATTATAGAAAATACCCCAGATAAATCATCTAGGGCTGCCAAGCTGCGGCGGGGGATCTGTGTGTCATCACAGGATCCCTGCTGTGGGGGGACAGCGATACGCGCTTCACTGGTGTCACCAGGATGTGACGCTACGCGTCACTCTGGCAACAAGACTCCAAACAG
Source organism: Gekko japonicus (assembly GCF_001447785.1). Classification (NCBI taxonomy): domain Eukaryota; kingdom Metazoa; phylum Chordata; class Lepidosauria; order Squamata; family Gekkonidae; genus Gekko; species Gekko japonicus. The sequence goes on from NW_015161422.1 coordinate 247,202, forward strand.
CCCCATTGCCAGAGCAACGCGTAGCGTCACATCCTGGCGACGCCGGTGCAGTGCGTATCGCTGTCTCCCCGTGGCAGGGATCCTGGGACGATGCACGGATCCCCCGCCGCGGCTTGGCAGCCCTAAAATCATCTGACACTTATTTGGATGATGCAGAAACCTGCAAAAAAGCCCAGATGTTGTAGCAATGCATACTTGGCAGAAACTCCTGAAAAGTGAAAAACACACACAGAGAGGTAGGAGAAAATAAGGATGTCTGTCATATTTTTGAAGAAAGGGGTATACATTTAAAGATGACAGAAGAGGTGGTGAAGTGCCCAGGAAAAACCTGTGTCTCCATTTGCTGTAAGCAAAGATACAGATTCCTACAGCAGCAAATCCATCAAAATTGCCAGGGGGAAAATGCAATCTGAAAGCAAAGTGGGAGGGGGAAAAGTCCGAAAGCTGAAATCATGTCATACAGCTATTACCATCAATCTCACCGAGAAAAGTCATCCAGTTAAATAATTGCAAACTTTAGCCTATAACTCCTGTTCTGTCCTCGTGACAGGTGCTCAGCACCTTTCCAAGCCAAACACCAGAGAACAAGAGCAAACTTTCTGACAAGGTGATTTAAAGTAGACAGCATCACTTTGGGGATATGAATGACAGCAGAGAAACACTAGTATTTATACAAGTAACCCGGGCTTCATCTGAGCAAAAGATCAGTGTTGGAATCTGTTTGCAGCTATGGGGTAACACCATGACGGGGACTCTTGCACTAGGCACAAAGGGGGAACAACGAGACATCAAACATCACGGAGCGTATTATTAAAATAATGCTAAGTGATTTTTGGAGCTGCGGTGGTTCAAGGGGTTAAGATGCTGAACTGCAGGCTGTGGAAGGTCAGTAGTTCAGCAGTTCGAGACCCGGGTGCCGCATGACAGAGTGAGCTCCCATCTCTAGTTCCAGCTCCTGCCAACCTTGCAGTTCGAAAGCAAGAAATTGCAAGTAGGTAAATAGGTACCCCTTTGGTGGGAAGGTAACAGCGTTCCGTGTGCCTTGGTGTTTAGTCATGCCGGCCACATGACCACGGAAATGTCTTCGGACAGCACTGGCTCTTCGGCTTTGAAACGGAGATGAGCACCGCAACCCTAGAGTCGGATTCAAGCAAGGGAAGCTTTACCTTTACCTTTAAGTGATTTTTATTTATTTCTTTTCAGGATTGTTGCTTTCGAGCGGGCTTTCCTGGAGGTCCAGAGAAGCACCAGGCTCCTTGCGGCTTTTGAGGCCCCTATTTTGTTTTATTTATAAAATTTAGATCCCATGTTTCTGCCCTCACGAGGGCCACTGAGGCAGCTAACAAATTAAAACATACCCCCCCCAATTTTTTAAAAAACCATTCAAACCAACCCTCCTAAAACAGCCCACAAAATCAAACCATTAAAAACATAGCTAGAATACATACAAAGACATAAAAATGACAATTAAAACATTGGGCACTAAGGAGGGTTCATTGAGGCAACGTCAAGCAAAACAAACCCCCTTCACCCACTGGCAGGAGATAGCCACAGTAGAGGACAGACATATCTCTTGTGGCTAGAGATTTCCAGAGTTTTAGTTGCACAACTGAAGAGGCTCTCTCGCAAGCTGCCACCTTTTTGTTGTTGTTCAGTCGCACAGTGGAGTCCGACTCTTCGCGTCCCCATGGACCATATCACACCAGGCCTTCTGTTCTTCCGCCGTTGTATAGGATCCGGCCCCCACGCCTCACTAGGAATAAGGGAAGGACTCCTATATTAACAAACAATAACCACCATGCCCAGCTCCAACACCTCCTTAGAGATGCACTCTTAAGATTTAATGGTAGCATAGCCAGCTAGACACGAGGATTTAAGGCTTGGAGATCAGTTACCCATCAAACAGACAGTATTTAAACAAGAAATAGTTTTATTTATCACAGAACTTAACACAGACTACAGAAAGTACTGAAAACA
>NW_015161422.1:249224-254008 GCF_001447785.1 Gekko japonicus
TCTGGCTTCGAGAGGAAATCAAACCAACAGGGAGTACATTCCAAAGGGGGGGAACATGACACCTTATAGCATCACAGAGATACAGAAGGTTAAAGGAATCACACAAGGGATACCTGAAAGCCATAGGAATCAATATTTCTAAATATTTCTATACAGCCGTCCTCTGAAGTTGGCTCAATTTCATGTTCGTTGCTTCAATGACACTGTCTAACCATCTCATCCTTTGCCATCCACATCTTCTTTGACCTTCAATCTTTCCCAACATCCGGGTCTTCTCCAGGGAGTGCTCCCTTCTCATTGGGTGGCCAAAGTATTTGAGCTTCAGTTTCGTTATCTGGCCTTCCAGGCATCAGTCAGGGTTGATTTCTTTTAGGATTGACTGATTGGATCTTCTTGCAGTCCAAGGGACTCTCAAGAGTCTTCTCCAGCACCATAGTTCAAAAGAATCTGTTCTTCGGCCCTCGGCCTTCCTTATAGTCCGACTCCCACAGCCATACATGACTACTGGGAATACCATTGCTTTGACCATGCGGACTTTTGTTGGCAGGGTGATGTCTCTACTTTTTATCAGGCTGTTTAGGCTCGTCACCGCTTTCCTCCCAAGGAGCAGGCGTCTTTTAATTTCATGGCTGCTGTCACAGTCTGCGGTGATCTGGGATCCCAGGAACGTGAAATCTGTCAGTACATCCATGACTTCCCCTTCTATTTGCCACCTACCTAGTCTTAAAAGGCAGGGCACCCAAAGTCAGCCACATTTTTTAATGACATGACATCATGGCGAGGTTTGTGCTGTCATGGAGCCTCCATATTTCTTGGCCTCCCCTCCCTTCAATCAAGCTCATTGCTACCACTTATTGGTCCAGAAAAATGCAGTTTCAAACCATTCCCTGCACAAAGGCTGAGGAGTGAGATATATGTTTGGTCCAGTTCTATCAGAATTCCCTGATACAGAGAAATTACAGAGGAGTGTTAATGCAAAGGTAACCTGATGACCAGGCTTGAACTGCTTGTGAACAACAAAACAGTTGACCAAAAACATCACCTCCCTGTTCACAACCGGCAAACAAAACATGAAGTGAGACAGAGGATGTTCCAGCAATCCTAATCTGAATTTATTTGAATTTTATGGTAGGTGTCTTACTATCTGGTGCAAATTTCTGTGCCTGATATTATTTTGACTGCTTGAGTGTGTTTTTATTCCCCTCAATATACTGTCTCTGTTCACCATATTTCATTTCTCTGTGTTTAGTTCCAACTTGCTTACGAGTTCCATAAGCCTGTCATACATCCCAAATATATAGCATTGTGGCCTCAGTTGACTTTCATTTCCACTGCTGTATATCCAGATGTGGAAGGCTAAGACAGCAGCCCCTGTTAGTGGTTGGTGGTTGAGGAAACATGTCCTATGTGGGCTTGACTATTCTGGTGTGAAATCAAGGTTCTGGACTCAGAAACAGACCCATTAACATAAATGTGTCCATACATTGTAACAGTACAGAATAATGAAAAGCCAGAGTTCAGAGGTTAATATGGAATTTGATGCCAGAGGATGTAGGCTGATTTCGCACTAAAGCTGCCTCGATGTTGCACCGCCGTTTGCCCCGATACTATTGGTCAATTTCACACCTGAAGCTGCGGGGCTGCATTTGACTCGCGGCTTCGCTCAATTTCCTCTGCAGTTTTGTGATCCTCAAAAAACAGGATCACGAAAATGCGGGGGAAATCAGGCGAAGCCGCGAGTCAAAATGCTGCCCCGCAGCTTTGGGTGTGAAATTGACCAATAGTATCGGGGCAAACGGTGGCGCACCATTGAGGCAGCTCTAGTGCGAAATCAGCCATAGTGATGACCTCAGGCAAAGGCCCCGGGAGGATTTGCCCCACAAGAGGGACGGATTGGGAGTGCATCAAGCGGGCACGATCACACCGCAACATCTGGGAAGCACCACACACCCATCCTTGATCTGTCCCTTTGGCCTGAAAATGCACATTTAAAGGTACTTGCAACAGAGCCCTACCTTCTGGATGATGCGTGGCATCTGGCCGGGAAAGCGCTGGTAGCCCTTCGCAGCCAGCACCGTTCCCCATCCCATGGATGCGCACAACCACACTACTGCCGGTTTGCTGCACAACGTGTGATCAGCTGCCAGAGCACAGAGCCACGGGGGTACGTCGGAACACACTCCCGTGGTTCTTTTTGCTCCGGCTCTAATTTGCCTCCCTTCGGCAGCGGATCATCCCGGACCAAAGTTGGCTATAAATGAGAATCACATAGATTTATGGAGGAGAGTTCTATCAGTGGCTACTAGGCATGGTGACCAGTGTTCCCTCTAAGCTGTGTTAGTGTGAGCTAGCTCACAGTTTTTTAGCCTCCAGCTCACAGATTTTTGTCTTAGCTCAGGAAGGATGGCTCCAGAGCTAACTAATTTATTCAGTAGCCAAATCACTTGCTCACAACTTTAATGCCAGTAGCTCACACCAAGTAGAATTTTTGCTCACAAGACTCCACAGCTTAGAGGGAACATTGATGGTGACTAAAGAGAACCTCCACATTCACAGGCACTAATGCTCTGAATCCCAGAGCCAGGAGGCAACATCAGGGGAAGGCCTTGGCCCCTACGCCCTGTTGTTGGCCCTTCAGAGGAACTGGTTGGCCACTGTGTGACAGGATGCTGGATCAGATGGACTGCTGGTCTGATCTAGCAGGGCTCTTCTTATGTGCTTATATTATGTTAGTATTGTCTTTCAAAATTAGTTTGACTGAACTCTTCAATTTACACCCAAATTGACCCTCCCCCCATCACTAATATGATTTCTCAGTGTTTTCCACATAGTTCATCATAGTGTCATGCTAACTTTTCTTCTTCTCCCATGCTTAATTTCTCAGAGCAATGAGATGTGAGTAAAAAAAAGAAATCTGAAAATGTAGAGAGATTCACCTTGTTCCTACTGTCAAAACATAGAAACGAGTTAGGTTTATTTTATATTTATTAATTAAAATATTTATATCCCAGGTCAGCTCACAAATCACTATTAAAAGCATCATAATGCAAAACCATAAAATCTCAAATGGTCCCTCCTACCTAAATATTTGGGCTGCGGTGGCTCAAGTGGTTAAGACACTGAACTGCAGACCGGAAGGTCGGTAGTTCAGCAGTTTGAAACCAGAGTACCGCAGGATGGAAGTGAGCTCCCGTCTCTGGCCCCAGTTCCTGCCAACCTAGTAGTTCAAAAGCAAGAAATTGCAAGTAGATAAATAGGTACCGTTTCAGTGGGAAGGTAACAGCATTCCGTGCACCTCGGTGTCTAGTCATGCTAGCCACATGAGCACAGAAATGTCTTCGGACAGTGCTGGCTCTTCGGCTTGGAAATGGAGATGAGCACCACACCCTAAAATCGGATTCCACTGGCTTTAAAGCAAGGGAAACCTTTACCTTTACCTAAATATTTGTACCCTGTTCAAGGCCTTGGCAAATAAAATGACCTTACAGTGCCTTCTAAAAATTTCTAAAGATGACTCCTGCTTCACCATCTCAGGAACCTCTTCCACAAAGTAAGAACTGCAAAGGAGAAGGTGTGGGACAGAAGAAGGAAGCCTGTGGACCTTAACTGGAGCACAGGAATAGTTGGGAAGAGATGGTCCTTTAGAGCAATAAGCCTTTAGGTTCAGGTGGCAGTCCAAGCGCATCGTAGAGAGCCAAGCTAAGCTTCCTACCTCCCCCATTCAGGTAGTCCTCCAAAAACTGGATGAAGATCATATGGACCAATCTCTGCATATTTGGGAACTCTTCAAATCACATCACATTTTATTGTATGGTCAAACACCAGCATAGATAAAATACTACGAAAAAAACCACACAAACTTAAAATTGATATTGGTAAAAATAATATATTAAAATAGACGGCAATATAAATCGTAATATAAATGGGTGGTAGTTACATAAACCCCAATAATGAAAGCAACTGGCAGATTTTATAGGCTGTTGCACAAGATTTTGCAACTGAGGTGGTAGTTGTTGGATTTCTGTCTTCCAGGAGTAACCTAACGTATCCTTTCCCAAGCTTATTCTTCTAGGTTTTCTATTGGGACTCTTACGTTATTCTATCGAGGCCCTAATTTGGAATTCCAGATCCTGCCAACCTAGCAGTTCGAAAGCAAGAAATTGCAAGTAGATAAATAGGTACCACTTCGGTGGGAAGGTAACAGCATTCCGTGCACCTCGGTGTCTAGTCATGCCGGCCACATGACCACGGAAACGTCTTCGGACAGCGCTGGCTCTTTGGCTTTGAAACGGAGATGAGCACCGCAACCCTAGAGTCGGACTTGACTGACTAGCCTGATCTTGTCAAAGCTGGGAAGATAAGCAGGGTTGGTCAGTCAGTACTTGGATGGGAAACCACCAAGGAAGACTGAGGTTGCTATGCAGAGGAAGACAATGGCAACCCATCTCCTGCCTTGAATGCCCACTGGATGGGATTGCCATGAGTCAAGCACAACTTGACAGCACACAGTTATTGTTATTATTTTATGTGAAGGCGGATGGGGGACAGCTGAACATGGGGTGCAGTCCTTCCAAAGCCAAACGTGCTTTAATGCTCTCATAAATGTATCTCTTTCTAGTCCACTTCCCCATAATAGTGAACACAAGGGGTGGACCCGCGATACTCGTGCGGGGGGGGGGAAAGAGCTCCAGGCAGAGCAGGAGGAAGCAGCAGCAGCAACAGGTAAGCCTCCCCCCCCATCCCCAGACACTGGTAGCGCGGCCTAAGCGGCTGCCAGCCACTGA
>NW_015161422.1:254643-259334 GCF_001447785.1 Gekko japonicus
CAAGTTAGATTAATATTTTGTTCCTTTAATAATTCTTCTTTTTTAATTTCCATTTTTTCATTTAAAAGGGTACCATATGTTATTTTATTTTCTTCTGTTAGTACCGAGGGTTTTATAAAGGCTTCTAATGGGGAGATCCATAGAGGGACTTTTTTATAAAACTTAAGTTTTATTATATTCCAAACTTTCATTAAGGCAGTTCTTATAATATTTGTATGGAAACAAGAGTGGATTTTATCTTTTCCATACCACATGTATGCATACCAGCCCATTGGCAGACCTACTCCTTCTAGTGCCAAGGTTCTTACATCTTTTAGTTCAACCCATTCTCTGATCCATGTCATTGCTGCTGAGATGTAGTACAGCTGCCAATTGGGCAGTGCTAGACCTCCTTTCATTTTATTATCCTGTAAATATTTAGTTTTAATTCTCTGCCTTTTTGATTTCCAAATAAATTTATTTGTTATCTTTTCTAAATCTTTGAAGAATTCATAGGTTTTTAAAATAGGTAAGTTTTGTGCTAGGAACAAAATTCTTGGTAGGATATTCATTTTAACAGTCGCTATCCTTCCCATTAGAGATAAGTGCTTGGATTCCCAATTTTTCAAGTCCGTACTGATTTCTGTTAATAGTTTTTGATAATTATTTTCAAATAACTTTGTAATGTCATCTGATAGCCAGATCCCTAGATATTTAGCTTTGTACACTATTTCCATTTGCGAAATTTCTTTGAGCTTTGTTACCAATCTTTGGGAGCAATTTTTAACTATTATTTTAGTTTTTTGGATATTAATTTTAAACCCGGCAAGTTGTCCAAATTCTTTTATTTCTTTTATTAAAATTGGCAATGATTGTTCTGGGTCTTCCAATACAAATATTAGATCGTCGGCAAAGGCCTGTACTTTGAGCTCTTCCCCTTTTACTTTTAATCCCCTTATCATTTCATTAGTTCTAATTTTTTCAATTAATGACTCAATAATAAATATAAACAGTAATGGGGAAAGGGGGCAACCCTGTCTTGTGCCTTTCTGAATTTGGATAGCTTGAGACATCTCGCCGTTTACTAAAATTCTAGCATTTTGTTTATTATACATAGTGTTTATCATTGTGTAGAAAGCTGCCCCACATTTCCATAGCTCTAGTTTTTTAAGCATGTATGCCCAATTTACGTTGTCGAATGCTTTTTCTGCGTCTAGTAGAACTAAAGCCATCTGTTTCCCTGGTTGCATTTCGTAATATTCTAACACATTAATTATGTTCCTTACATTATTTTGGATCTTTCTTTTGGGTAGAAAACCCGATTGGTCGTTTTTAATTATTTTTGAAAGCACTTTTTTCATTTTGTTGGCCAATATCTTAGCAAAAATTTTATAGTCTGTATTTAGTAGTGAGATGGGTCGATAATTCTTTATTTCTTCCTCATCTGAGTTTGGTTTGTGGATCAAAGTGATCAGCGCCTCATTCCATGAGGCGGGGATCTTCTTTGACTGGGGTATGTTATTAATTAGCTCTTTGTAAGGCTTTGCTAACTGCTCCTCGAATACCTGATAGAATTCTGTTGGAATCCCATCCGGGCCTGGCGATTTCTTTTTCCCCCCGTCTTTTATTGCTTCTGTTATATCACTAATTTCTATAGGGCAATTTAATATAGCTGCCTGTTGTTCGCTAAATTTCCCTTTTTCGGTTTTTTCCTGATAGTCCTGTATTTCATTCTCTCTTATATCTTCTCTTTTATATAAATTCCCATAAAAGTCTCTGATAATCTCTTCTAAATCTTTTTGTGATGTTTTTTCTTCCCCTTTATTGTTTTTGAGTATTTTTATTAATCTTTTTTCTTTTTCTTTTTTTAACTTGTAGGCGAGCCATCTTGTGGGTTTATTAGCATTTTTGAAGTAGTATAGTTTCGCCCTTTCTATTTTCTTTGCTGTCTCTTTAGTTAGAAGAAGATTAAGCTGGTGCTGTATCTTATTTTCAGTACTGAGACTTATGCATTGAGGAGTGATTTCAGCTCATACTTTATTAGGTTACAGGGTAACTGGAGATGCTTAGTCTGGCCTGAGGCCAGTTTATATCCCCATGTATACCACACCCAAAACACACCCACACCCGTGATACGCTATTTACAGTGCACTGGTTATAAATGCTTTAAATGCATCCCATATTATTTCTATGAGGGTGTCTTGGGTAGTATTAATGTTAAAAAACTCTTGTATTATATTTTTGGTTTTCCCTACGATCTCCTTATCGTTCAATAGACTCAAGTTCATAGTCCATCTGGGTTTCCTGGCATTAGTTTGGAGTTTTAGAAATAGAGGGTTATGATCAGCAAATGTACTTGGTAATATTTGAATCTCTTCTATACTCTTAATAAGGTCTATCGACACCCAGGCCATGTCAATTCTCGACCAGGCATTATGTCGTGTTGAGTAGAAAGTATACTCTTTTTTATTCATATTTTTTGTTCTCCAAATATCTATAAGTGATAGTTCTTCTGCTTGATTTTGAGATCTTTGATTTGATATTTTTCCTATCTATTTTGGGGTCATACACCGAGTTGAAATCGCCTATTACACAAATTTCCTCAAAAGTTGTCTCCATTAGTTTCTCTTGAAGTTGATTAAAAAAGGATGGCTGATTTTGGTTAGGTGCATAAATATTTACGATTAAGGTTCTCTTTCCTTGTCTTTCAATTGACACTGCAACTCCTCTTCCCTCTTCTATAACAAATTCTAATTTAGGTTGTAAGAATTCTTTAATGTAAATAGCTACTCCTCTTTTTTTCTTAGATTTGTTTGATGCTATAAATACCTTCCCTAATTTTGATTGTTTTAGATATTTTTCTTGTTCTTTTTTTATATGTGTTTCTTGAATACATATGCCATCTAGATCTAATTTTATCAATTGGTGAAATATTCGTCTTCTTTTACTTGGGCCATTTAGCCCATTAACATTGACCAATAGCAACCTAATCGTCTGCAACTTCTCCATCTTCTTTGTCTTTTTTGTTTCTTTCTAAGTTCCTGAATTGGAATCTTGTGAGGACGTTCGATGAGGATTTCTCTGTTTTTTTCCTGCTTTTCCCTTTTTTTCCTTTATGTCTCTCTACAGCCTCTGATGCCTGTGCTATATCTCCTTCTTCTCCTTCTTCTTTTTCTTCTTCAGTTGTGTCTTGTGAGTCTTCGTCTGGTTTTCCACCTAGGGTCTGACCATGTCTTTCCAGAAAATGTTCCAGTTTGAAGGTTGAATTTATACTGTATCTCTTTCCCAGATAAGTAAAGAGTAGACCTTCCGGTATCAACCATCTGTATAGGATATCATTCTCCCTCAGCAATTTAGTTAGTTTGGAGTAGGCAAACCTTTTTTCTCTTACCCGCCATGGGGTGTCTTTTAAAAATTTTATTTCTTTGTTGTCTTTCATTACTTGACTTTGATTTGCCGCTTGTAGAGTCTTATCTCTTAAATCTTTTTTGCTGAATTTAATATGGATTTCCCTGGGCATTTTGTATTTCCTGGCATAGGCTGTATTTTTTCTATAGATTTGGTCTATGTTACTTTCAATTTCTTCTTTAGAGCCTAATTCCAATTCTTCTGCTAGTAAGCAGGCCATCTCTTCTTTTAGGTTCCCACCTTTGGATTCGGGAAAGTTTTGACATCTTATTACTTGTTCAGCTCTGTCCATTTCCAGTGATATTATCGTGCTCTCTAACCTCTCTGTATTTGCCTTCCATTCTTTCACATCTTCAGTGAGTTCCGTATGTTTTTCTTCAATTATTTGTATTTTTTCGTGTTCTCTTCCGTTTCTTGTTTGTATTTTTCCATTTGCTTTTTTAAATCTTCAGTATCCGCATATATTGCGTCCAGTTTTGTATGAATTGGCTCCATTTCAGCTTTCAGGGCTATTGGAATAATTGATTGCACTGTTTCCTTTACTACCTGGGCTACTGTTGTTTTAATTGTTTCTTGTAAAGACTGCTCCACAACATCTTGGATGGGAGACTTCTCTTCTCAACCCTGTTTTGTTATTGAAGGCTTTGCAGAACTCTAACCTCGTAGAGGCCTAAATACTCTAGGGCATTTGCTCTCATGCCTTTCTCTTGGCCCTTCTCTGTCGTCTCCAGGAATCGTTAGACTTTACTGTAAGCACCTTGAGAGCAGAGACCTGACCTCCTCTTCCTTCCTCCTCCTGCTCTTTGCTTCCGGACCTCCGTAAAGTGCTGTGTTCCGTGAAGGAGCTCCATAAACCGTACAATAACAGAGGGGCAGCGGCAGTACCCGAAGGAGGGTCGACTCTGTCCTCTCCCGCTTGGCCCAGCGCCTGCTTCCACCTGCTTTCCCTGTCATTCTGGGGAGGGCTCCTCCCCCTTCTCTTCGACGTCAACCCCACCCCGGGGCCCTTCAGCCCGCCTTTGCGGCTGTTTCCCTGGCTGCTTCTGCTCCGGCCCTGCGCAGGCTATCTGCCTGCTGACGGGGCCCGTTTCACCTGCTGCAGCTCCCCAGGAAAGGGGGGGCGGCTTCTGGGCTGCTGCAGCCAGCCCAGAGGTGCCTGTGCTCCTGCAGCCAGATGACATCTGTCTTGCTGCTGCTGCCACCGCCGAGGTGGGAACCGGCTTTGACTGGCAGCGGCACCCATTTCCCGCTGACCTCCAGCGTCCCTCTCCCCTCCCCTCCACCCCCTCCCCTCCCAATAAACC
>NW_015161422.1:259418-338715 GCF_001447785.1 Gekko japonicus
CCCCACCCCGGGGCCCTTCGGCCCGCCTTTGCGCCTGTTTCCCTGGCTGCTTCTGCTCCGGCCCCGCGCAGGCTATCTGCCTGCTGACGGGGCCCGTTTCACCTGCTGCAGCTCCCCAGGAAAGGGGGGGCGGCTTCTGGGCTGCTGCAGCCGGCCCAGAGGTGCCTGTGCTCCTGCAGCCAGACGCGGCGGCAGCAAGGTCGGCTACAGACCTTGCGCACGAACGCTCTTTCACTTTCGGGGGGATTTAAACATCCCCCCGATATTTTTCTCAACTTTTTGCATTTTTGTGCACACGTGGGGACTGGCCCACGTGTACACAAACCTCCCCCGGCCCCCCAGCTGCCCCCTGAGTGCTGATCTAGCGATCCGCACTCCAGGGGCAAGTTGGCTATTAGATATATAGATGTTCCGTAATCTAACAAGGAATTAGAATTTTTTAAAATATATATATATATATATCGGCTCATTTGTATACGTTTCCTAAGTCTATAAAATCAGTGAAAACTCATCAGCTCTGGCGGGTTATCATAACTCCACCGAGTTTAAAATCAATCTAAAAGATAACCTTCTGAAACATCAAAAAATATACATTTTTTTGGGAAAAAAAGTTCTAGTCAATGGCTTTCTAAAGGATATAAAGCTGAGAAGGAGAGTATCTTTAACGTCTGATGGTCTCCTATGATTCATAAATAAAGTTACATTTCCCATTGGATAGATCTTTTACCAGAACAAACAGAACTTTGTGCTGTTGCATTTGACAGCCATGCACACACCTTGTTGCAAGGGTTATCTCCTTTCAACTAGTCCATGATCACTACTGAACCCTCCCTATGAGGACTAATCAAAGGTGGCAGTGATAGTGAAGGAAGCATTCAAAGGTACTTTTTGTCAAAGTACTTAATTTTCTGAATCCTTTTTCTCTTCTGTCAGTATGCGGGGGACTCTGATTTCCAGCTCTTCAGCAGATATCACCCCAGAGCGAGCTTTAAAATGTGCTTTGAGCATGAGTGTGCTTGCACTTAGGCAATTAGGACCTTCACTACCTCTCCCATGAACATTCTAATTGAGTTCTTCATTCAGGGCCAGATTGTGCTATTTGACATAAACAAGTAGGGAAGGATAGCAAGCCCTCTTTTCTTATGTACAGTTCAAGGTATATGGAGGACATCGCCAACCCCTTCATGTACTAGGAGTAAAGACTTTACTATTAACCTGCCACTGGTTGGCAGTACCTCTTTGACTGCGAGCTGTTTAATTAGGTGTGAGGGATATTTCGGGCAAACTGAAATTTTCATGAAAGGGATTTGTCAGAACTCAGCTGAAAGGCTAGGGTTAGCCGGTGGATGTTCCACTGTTGTAGTGTGCCCTGTTCTTCAGCCTCAGCCCATTAAACTATTTCCAGCTTTAGGTTTTTCTTATTGCCTGTTGTTCCAGTTTATAGCATGAAAGGCATGATACTGCCTCTGTAGGAGGCTGGGAAATGTGCAGGACCCTTTCTTAAAAATTTCAAACTGAAGCAAATGTTTTTAAAAAAACAAAAACTGTCCCAGGGGAATGATTCAGAAGCTACCACAAACCCTTTAACAAATTTATTTCCCCCGTTTCCCCCCCCCCGAGATTAAAGAATCTGTTTCTCTTCCTCTTTTTAGGATTTTGGAGTCAGTTTGCCCCCCCAGTCGGAGTAACGAGACGGACAACAGTTTGGATCAAACAAGGGCCACTTTATTAACTATATACAGTTTATTAACCACAAAACTGGCAAGGGAGCATTTCCTAAGTAGCGGAAAAGACAAGGCAGGTGTCAGGCTGACCAGCCTCCTTGTCTAATATGTGGGCGAGCCACCAACCCCGGTCTTGAGCCATTAATCTGGCTTGCGACCAGCAGCCTAGCCACTGGTAGCCTCCCAGGAGTGCCTACCCCTGAAACCATACAGCTTGCAGAAATGAGTTTACCCAAGAGGTTCCCAGAGGGAATCATCATTCACTGCCCAGGGCCTTAATAACCCACAGGCCATTCCTGAAGACCCCCCGGTTCCCAAAACAAGGAACATTTTCCGCTTCCTTATCCCTCCACTATTCGGCCAAAGTGACCAACCTATTAAACAGTCACGCCACAACCCGTTGTTCCACTGCCCCAGTGTAAGGTAGGCGACAACACCACCACCCCATTGCCAATCCTGGGTAATGGTGAAAAATTCCTACCTGGCCCCCTTGGGCGACCAGCCTCAGCCTACACTAGAAACAGGGCGGGCGGGCGAGCACGAGGCACCAAATGCCTGGGCGGGAGCGGAGCAGAGCCTAACTAGGCTGGCTCCTCCCCGCCCACGCCCCAGCGTGCTGCGCTGCAGCGCTGTTGCCGCCCCACCCTCCTCCGCGGCGACAAACCAGCCCCCAGTCACCATTGCCTTCGGCGGCAAACGGGAGCTCCCTTCTAACCATTCCATTTTGTTCAAAGAGAAATTTGAAGGGAAAAAAGTGGAGGAAGGCTGGTTCCCAAAACTGCAGGACTTCACTCTGTAGATGTTCAGAGGCAGGCAATATCTTTCCAAACCTTCCTACCCTCCTGCTAAAGCATCCCCTGTGGTGTGTGACATAAAACAACGGCAAAGGCTGGAGTTCCAAAAGAGTGGATTGATTTTTGTAACAAAGAAAAACCAAAGAGAAATGAAAGAGAAATTTCTCTTTGAAAAGAGAAGAAAAATAGGCTAAGAGGAATCAGTGGCCTATATCTGGAAGAGTGAATTGCAGGAAAAGACATTCCTCTCTATAGAACAACCCTATTTTAACGATTGTTAATTTCAATGATTTTATGCTTATTGTCTTTTACCCTTTTAAATCCTCCTCCCTAAACATCCATTGCCCTTGAAAACCTTACAGGGTTGTTATGAGTTAAGTGTGACTTGACAGCACTTTTCACCACCAATTGCAAAAACAAATAGCCAATAAACGCTGCGATCATACGCACAATTAGACCCACCATAGGCACAACTATCGGACAGATTTAAAGGGCGCAATCAGACAACAACATCTGGGAAGAGCCCTGCACCCGTCAGCAACCAGTTCTGCTCTGCTGCAGAAGCAGAATAAAAAGACACCAGGGAAAATCTGGTAGTAAATGGGTTGCAACACACCATGGATGGACTTTCCTGTGTCTTCTCTTTTTTTTACCCCCGAAGGGGATTTTTTTTAATTTGCATTTTCTATAAACTACAAAAAACTACAACTAAAAATTGAAAGGGGAAAGGAAACTATGCCCTATCACTATAACTATGGAAAATGGGGAAAGGATAGACTAATGCACAGAAACTACTTGATGGGGAAAGGAGACTACTATTCTAAACTATGGTCCCGGTCACATGGGCCAGAAAAAGCGGGGGGGGGAGCATAGCTGTTTGCCCCGGAGCACAATAATGCACGGCCGCCCGATCAAATGTCCCATCGAGGTCCCGTGGTTAGGGGGTGAGGTGCTGATCACACGGCTATCCAGCAGCGCAGCAAAGAAACGGTGCAGCGCAATCACAGCAGCACTCACTAGGCGCCGCTCCCATGGCAAATGGGTGTTCGTTTTACCACAGTTTGTGCACATGTGCCATTGGGTGCTTTTGTGCATCCTGTGGAGACTTGGGGGGGGGGACAACCCTTGTTTGTGAAGGAACATCGGCAGGCGCTGGATGCCACGCGAGTCCACTGGAAATGCGATCAGACGCCTGCCCTTGCCCCGCGGTGTCTGGAAACCAGTACCTCATAGGTACTAGTTTTTTTAGTCCGCATCTTTGGCAGGATGCCATGGGATAGCCACAGGAGCACTACGATTCCCAGATGTTGCAGTATGATCGCACCCGGAAAACATCCGTATCTTTAGCGCGGCAAAGGCTCCATGTGACCAGGGCCTATATCATCTATTGGTTTGGGGAAAGGAGAACTAATACATATCACGTTCTTATTAGCTAAAAATAAGGCTTATTAACCCAATATTACAAGTTTGGTGTACAATTTAATTCATTACAGTATTGCTTTAAGAGTATGCATTTAATAACTTAGCACAAATTCTGCCTTTAAGAACTATTGCTCTTGTTCTAGAGTCTTTTCTTCCTGCGTTTCTTCGTTTTCTTGGGTTTAGGGGCTGCTTCTCCTTTCTCCAATTCTGATTATTCTGGTGATATGGAAGTAGTGCTTTTTGAATCCCGTGAGTAGGATTCTTCTTCATCATCTTCCTCCTGATACGGTTTAGAGTTCTTTTCTTTCTTTTTATATTTTGGATTAAACATTTGATCCATACATTTTCCAGCTTTTGGAACAGAGTCAATTTTGTATTTTTTATCCACGTAATTGAAATTCAGTCCTTCCGGGAATAACCATCTATATGGTATTCCCTTTTTTTGCAGAGTGAGAGTAAGCATCCTGTATAGTTTCCTCCATTTTCTGACTTCAAAGGGAATGTATTTTAGTATTTTTATCTCTTCATTCTTAATTTTTAAGGATTTTTCTATTGTAGATTTTAGCACCAGTTCTCTGGTAGATCATTTCATGAATTTTAGGTAGGTTTCCCCTGGGAGTTGATTAGTTTTTATAAAGTCCAGGTAGATCCTGTAGGATACATCCATCTCTTTCACAAGGTCTTCCTGTTTGTAATCCATTAATGGGGCAAAAGCCTCTGCCAAAAAGTTCTTTTAAGTCCTCGTTCTTCTCATCAGGGGTCCCATGAAAGCATAGAAGATATGTAGATATTTCCAGCTGGAGCAGTATTAATTGCATTTTATCAGAGGATCTTTCCTTTTCTGCTTCATCTACTCTCTTATTAATACTCTCAGTCTGTTTTTCCATTTTTTCAACTTTTTTCAGTTACTGATGGTTTTTTATCCATTTGATTCAGTTATTTTTGAACACTGTCCAGTTTGGTGTTGAGTTTAGTCATCTGTTCCATTAGGGGGCACAGTGCATTTGCTAACAGTGAAGAAAAGTCTGTAGTTACTTGTTCTGGGAAGGAGTCATTGGTATGTTATTTCGGGTCCCCAGTTTTTTCTACGGCGCCCTCCGTCCTCTCCCAGCCATAATATCAACAAGAAGTAAGTTTCCCAAAACAAGACAAAAATTATGCGATTTAAATCCGCTTTGTTTATTTTGGCAGTTTTTGCCTTCGCTTAACGTCTTATGCGCTTATTTTGGCTTTAAGTCTTTTTATTTCCAATTTAAAACCACTTTTAAATTTTTTTTAAACAAGGGGGGGGATGCTTAGTTCCTATCCCTCCACACTTCAAACTTAGGTGCTTCCAATTACTACCAAGGTCCATTCGCTTTTTCACCTGAGCTTTGCTTAACTCACAGTTTGGAGACCTGGAGATCTTTTGGAAGCATTTTAAGGTTTTGATCATGGTCGCTTGCTCCGGCAGTCGTCTCTAAGCGCCATGTTGGCTCTGCGGCAACGGTACTTTTCAGGGATAAGGTGAGCCTCAATTCCTTGGCCGTCGCCTTGGAAGAGGCTCTCCTCAGCTCCCCAGGCTGAGGGTCTCCTACAGAGACCCCGGGGAGATCCAGGATGAACTCAGACCCCTCCCGCCGGCCAGGTCTCAGCGCGTCCCCATCACAGCAAGACGGGACCCGTCTGAGCAGTGAAACGCTTAAACCAGAAGCCGAACCTGGGACCTTCTAAATTCAAAGGAAATGCCCTGCTATTGAGCCACAGCCCCATCCCCCAAAAGGTGTAGCCTCCCTGCCCTTCCCAGCATGGGCTTATCTGAGAACTGAGCCTCTTACCCCCACAGCAAGAACCATGCATTTAGTCCAAAAAGCTGCTGGAACAGCTAATCCCACCATGCTTCCAGCTATTAGAGAAGAACAAAATGAATGAATGCACTGGGTACAAAACCACTACTGACTGTCCTGTTGGAGTATTGCTGCTGTTGACCTAAATCTTAATAATCGTGTAGTAGGAATTATGTAGCAAGTGCTAGTGTAGAGAAGGGTTTTTCAAGTGCCCTCCCAGTACAATTTCTGTTGTCCAAAACAGATTTGGGGAGCTACTATTACAAGTAAGTTTCCCAACAGGGGCTTGTGGGCTAGGGTCACCAACCTCCAGGTGGCACCTGGAGATCTCCCGTTATTACAACTGGTCTCCAGATGAACAAGATCAGTTCCCCTCGAGGAAATGGCTGCTTTGGAGGGTGGACTCTCTGGCATTGTACCCCTTGGAGGTCCTTCCCCTCCCCAAACACTGCCCTTCCCAGGCTCCACCCCCAGAATCTCCAGGTATTTCCCAACCCAGAGCTGGGAACCCTATTGTGGGCTGTTTCAGTTCAGGAAGTGGCACAGGGAGGAAGGGAAACAATGCACTCTCAATAGACACGTGACCCAAATTTCTCATGGGGATCATGAGGACTTTGTAATGTGTGAATCAGCCCAGGCGCAGACTAAACCGATTTGTTGTTGTGAGGATAGAATGAATGAAGAAAAGTAGCTATCATATTTTTTATGGTACAAAGGAATGCAAGACTCAAGCATGATACATGTTGCCTGCTCCAAATCAGTGGCTGGTGGCAACAAATTACATTGAAGTATTTATTATAAGGATTTATGTTCTGTTAGAAATCCTGTTGTAGGACCTTATTTGGTCCTTGAATCAGATGGTAGTTAATTCCCCCCCCCCCACTGCCACCACTGGTAAGGTAATCAGAAAGGTAAGCTCAAGAAATTCAAAGTAAAAGCCATCACATTTAATATAAATGTCTATCATGCCACATTTTCCCAAAAGGCTGTCATAACCTTTGTTGTCTCTCTTTGTATTAAAATTCTGACACCTTTGCTTGAGATGCAATCGTGGGAGAATGTATTGGCAATGTTACAGTATAACAACAATCAGTTACTGTAAAATGTGCAGCCACTGGTAACAACATTCATTGGCATCAGACAGGCATAGAAGAAAAATCATCATCTGGTTTGAGCGAACAACAGCACCTGCAACAGATTTCAGCTGGATAATACTTCAGCCACTTGGTAATTTTAGTGCTATGAAAGGGAAACACTCCACTTATTAGGAGCCATATGGGGTTGAAGGCTGCTTAATAGCTTATTCCCACTTAAATAACATTCATTTTGGCTCACCCTATGGTAACTCTGGGATAAGGTAAAAGGCCCACTTTTCAGAATTTAATTTTTTTGGTAGAGACAAAGCTGTAACTATCGTCTGCAGCTGAGCAGATTCTGTTCATAATGTAGGCAACCTGCAGGTTCCAAGAAATTAAACTGAGCGTTTCTCTGGAGAATTGTCATTGGAATGCTGTGCAGATGAAAAGGCACAGTCTTGGTGGGCAAGTTAAGAAGCCAACTGTTCTTCAAACAGTCCTTTGAATAGCTCAGTCCACCCCTTGCCTTTAATCTTGGCTTTCTACCATCTAACCAAAGCCACATGCATGTACATCTCTAGTATCTTCTGAATTTTCTTACTGTATATTTGATAACTAAAAAGCATTAGACATGAGATAACATGAAAGTTCTGTCGGTAGTTCTGTTCTTCTTCTTCTTCTTGGTATTAAGGTATTTATAAGCTGGGGACACACAGCAATCATGGGGGGGGAATCCTATCCTTCCCTCAGTCTCGGGGTCATCCCCTTGCTAGTCAGCCCACCCACATGCAGCACCACTGCCTCCACTTGCCTGGCTCATGCAGCAGTATGGGGGAGTGGCTCCCACTCCTACCTGCTGTGCCCCGCAGTGCTGGGACCACCTACCTGGTTCAAGAGGTGGTGCCTCCTCCCTTTTGTTTTCTCAAAATAGTGGCCAACATCTTATGATGTAGCATCATGAGATCTTAGTTTTTCCACCTATAATTTAGCATTTTTAATTTAGATTCTTGTACAAACCTGGGTCTCACTCAGGTTTGTAAAAACAGGCCCTTCCTTTGTATGTGACCCCAGTGTGTGGATTTAATGAACCACACACGAAGGTCCCGGTTCATAATTAGATACCCCACCTTTCTTCCCGATGGAGATCCAAACTAGCATACACCATTGCTCTCCCCTCCTACAGTTTATCTGCACAACAAGAACTTAATGAGGAAACGTAGGCTGAGAGAGAGTGACTGGCTCAGGTCACCCAGCAAGTTTCCATGTCACGAGTGGGACTGTGAATCTGGATTTCCCTCTGACACTCTAACCACTAAACCACATTGGCTCTATATCACAAAGGCCAATTCACAGATACAAGTCATCAATATTGGGGGTTCTCAAGTCATGAACATGCTTGTTTAAAGTAATCTCCCATTGGCTTGGATCTAGGCTAGGTATTTCCATGGGGGGTAAGCATTTCCATTGCAGACCGCAGTTCTCCCACTTCCTGTCTCCCATGGCAGCAGGACCATAGCCAGGATTTTGTGGCTTGTGGGGCAAATTATTTTGGGGTGGGGCTTGAATTTTACAGTTAAAAAAACAATAAACCCAGCTCCCTGCAATCCCCTCACCACACCACTTCTTGGCTGTAATTTCTCTCCCCAGCAGGCCCTAAGAAGAGGCCATGTGCCTTTAAAAATGTGTTTAAATGACTTTAAAAGGCTTTTACAGGATAAATCTTGTGAGGCTGTCCCTTTAAGAAAGGGGGAGGAGCCCTGAAGCCCCACCATAGCTACAGGCCTGCATGGTAGCTTGAAATCCCCCCTGAAATCCAGTTCCTGGAAACAGAAAGAGGATTTCATGGGGGAGGGGTTTCCTGCTGTTGTAGTAGGGGGAATGAGGAAAATCATACCATGTGGGTGGAAACCCTTGAGCCCATGAAAATGTTACTCTGGATCCAACCCACTGTTTCCTCTGTGTAGAAATATGCCCCCCTGATTTCTAGTAACCCTATAGCAGCCTTCCTCTTGCCTCTATCAATAGTATTTTGGATGAATTCAGCTGATGAATCTTCTTCTGTCCTATTAGACATATTTCCTCCCCAAATGAACATTTTTGAGGTCATGAAAATTATTGTCTGTCTGTCTGTCTGTCTACCTATCTATTGCATGTGTGTGTACAAGTAATCAAAGATGTGCTGAGATGCACACAAATTTTTGAACTTCTTCAATTCACCTTTGCTCTAATTATCAAGGATGTGTGGGAAGGGTGAAGAAGTCACTCACGTATCACATTTTGCTCACAATCTTTTCTTCATGCCCATCCGATTTAGTTACATTTGGTCAGGCTTTTCTGCAGCCTTTTGAACCATGGCAAGTAACTCAGATCCTCAGACAGGCAATGTTAAGAACAAAGGAACTGTGGTGCCACCTTTGGGTAAAAAATAATACTGCCGATTCCTGACTTCTTGGTGGGGTGAGTGGTTATGAGACTGTACGCTGTATACACATCAATAGCTTGTGTGCAGTGAGGCAAACCTTTCGAGTGAAAGGTATAAAAGAAACCTGAACTTTAAGAGACAGAAGATCAAAGACGTTCACCCACACAATAACAAGGTAAGGGGATGATCTATGCAGTTACTGCAGATCAACTAGTGGACCAATTGCTATTCCCTTCAACAATGTGACTGCGTCAGAGGCTGAAACAAAACATAATACGTAGTTCTGTCCAGACTCCTTCACTCTGTCTTCAGCTTGGTTAAAATCCAAAGCAGCCTGGAGCACCAAGCACCTAAACGGAGGAAGAGTAGGCAGAGAGAGGCTGCTTCCTCTTTACTCCTCCTTTTTTTCCTTCCAGGTCAATGATCTCCCATCCTAAGCTTTTTTAAAAATCGCGGGGGGGGGGGAGAATAGTTATAGTTAACCACCACACTCTGCAGTGCCATCAGGAGGTCCACCAGTGGGGCCAGGACATTAGAAGCCCTCCCACTGTTGACCCCCCCCCCAAGCACCAAGAAGACAGAGCATCACTTGCCCCAGAGCCCCTATCTATACCTTGTGGCTAATAACCACTGATGGACCTCTGCTCCATATGCTTATCTAATCCCCTTTTGAAGCTGTCCATGCTTGTAGCCGCCGCCACTTCCTGTGGCAGTGAATTCCATGTGTTAATCACTCTTTGGGTGAAGAAGGACTTCCTTTTATCCGTTCTAACCCGACTGCTCAGCAATTTCATGGAGTGCCCATGAGTTATTGTATTGTGAGAAAGGGAGAAAAGTACCTCTTTCTCTACCTGTTCTTTCCCATGCATAATCTTATAAACCTCAATCATGTCACCCCTCAGTCATCGTTTCTCCAAGCTAAAGAGCCCTAAGTGCTTTAACCTTTCCTCATTTCTTGAATCAAGGAGGTGGCCCACAAAGCTGGTGTCGATTTCTGAGACGACAGTTACATCTTACCGAAATATCCTGTCATATGTGAATCAGTGGAGAAAGAAGACAGCGCATGTATGTGCTGGTATTTGTAGCAGCTTGGGAAGGGTGATTTTGAGCTAGACAAAAAATAAGAAGAAAAGGTAAGGCAATTTGTCTCTTTTTTTCTGCTCATATGTAGCTTATCTCATACTATAAATAAGAAATGAAGAAGAAAATTGTTATGTACGCGGACTGCCACCAGGGGTCCACGGCACAGTCAGGAGCTTGGCTCCCCTTAACAATAGGAACATAGGATCCTAGTTCCCCCAGTACCAACCAATAGCCACTTTGGCGGGAAATTCAAACCCTCCAATGGGACTAGGGGGTGCTAGGTGGGTATGTATATAGTTGGCCTTGTTGGGCCGTTAGTTAGTCGGATGTTAAGTACAATAAATGTGTGCAAACGCATGTCATCGTCCGAGTCCTCCATGCGGCAAACCCAGTACTTTTTAATAATGTGGACAACAAATGCAGCTATGGGAGGGACTGTGGTTCAGTGGTAGAGCATCTGCTTGGCATGCAAAAGGTCCCAGGTTCAATTCCCAGTATTTCCAGTTAAAAGACCAAGAAGTAGATGCTGTGAAACACCTCTGCCTGAGATCTTGGAGACCCACTGCCAGTCTGAGTAGACAATACTGACCTTGATGGACCAAAGAGTTGATTCAATAGAAGGCAGTTTCGGGGGGGGGGTATTACTCAGAATCTGAGCCATGCAACAAAGTTGCAGCCCTTCATTGTGGCCTCATCTGTTGCTTAAAGCTGACTGGCTGATTTCAGCTAAGCGTCTAGGGGTTTTGTGTGATTTTTCCATAGGGGAGAGTAATCAACTATGTAACAATGTTCTCTTAGTTTTAAATTTGGTGAAAAGACCCATGAGCTGATTTTTACAGCATTCTTTTTTAAAACTCAAAGTTCCTACATTGCAATTCTGTGCTTTAGATTCACAAATTTAGGCCGAGTTCAGACTGGCAGTTTGCCCCGATATACATGCGTTTCAGAAACGTTCCACAGCCGGATTAAAGGGGCCGTTCACACAGGCACATCTGTCAGGCGTTCCCCACCCATACTCAACCCGTCTTGTAATGCTTCGCTCCCAAGTTTAAAAGATACCAGGTGAAAGTGGTAGCAAACCCTGGAAAGCGCGATTATCCTGCGTCCATCCCGCACCAACAAAGTGTGAACGCCAAAAGCCGCATTTTTCTTGGGCACTTATGCGCTCATGTCGTCATGCGCATGACTGCATATCTCCAGATTATAAAAAATAAAGCTGCGCCTTACAGCCATGCCTCCAAACAAACAGTGTGAACGCTCCCTTGCGCCTCCTCCCCAGTATGTTCCTACATCAGTCGGTGCAGTGTGACCGGGAAAACCCGGAACAGTTTGTTTCAGCTCTTTTTTGCCACGACTCCCTCCCGCTTCAAACTGCCAGTCTGAACTCAGCCTTAGAGTCACAATTCTGACATTTAGAATCAAGGAGGACTTGAACACCACAGCGAAGCCAACAAAGTGCTACTAACCATGGTAGCATTCAGATTCCCCTTTGAAACAAGTAATAAACACTAACAAACTATCCCAGCAGAAATCAAATTTATGTCCCTCACCTCTGTCAGGTTTAATTATCTTGGTGCTATTTAGAATAAAGCCCCATTGGGATGGGATCAAAAGCTCTCTATTGGGAGTCTGTTGCTAGTTTAGCCATTCCTCACTCCTTGCTGAGCGCGAATTACAGGAGGAACAATAATGTTATCCCACATGCTGGACCCCTAACTCCTGGTACATTACTTGAAGTTCCACACTTCAGCAGTTTGCAATTGATTAAAACACTGAACACCGGCTGCTTTCCAAACTAATTAAAAAGGGTTCCAGGGCCTAGGAGTGTCTGCACATTTTTCAAGAGAACCAGTGGGTTCCATAAAAACAAATAAATGGATAAACAAAAGGTGTTAAAATGCATTTGATTCATAGGCAAGAAGAAATGTTTGAGGAGCACAGCATATCATAAGACACCCATAATGTTCCTGTCTAATTTTAACAAACAGTTTCTCTTCAGCATGGTAGCACAGAGGTGTGCAAAACACAATTGCATCTGAAGTTATCCATGGGCTACTACTCTCAATAGCTCTATGTGGCCCATTAAATCAATATATCTAATTTGTAACATGGCCCTATCTGTGGATACTTAAATCCATGGATTGTATTCATATATAAAGAGATTTCTTTACAAATTTTGGGGGACCTCCCCCCCCCCCGGTTTACAGAAAAATCTAAAAACAGGAAAAATCAAGACATGGGTAATTTTAAAAAATCAGACTATACAGATGTCAGCACAGTCAATGATAATGTAAAGGACACAGCTCTCGGGAATCTGTGGTGGGTGTGATGGCATGGCAGCTGACAAAGGAGGCGAAGAACCTGGATGGGCGGCGGGGGGAGGGGCGGAGAGTGAGAGCAGGTGAGTAAGCAGGGCCAGAGGGCAGGAAGGAGTTTTATTGCTGGTACTGCAGCCGCCCAGTAGAAATGAAGCTGAATGGGCAAAAAGGCAGCAGCGGTGACAAGAGTGGTGAAGAAAGGCAGCTTTCTCCTTTCTTCAACAGCTATGGGGGAGAAAGAGGACAAGCGATAGTGGCTGGGAGGAGAGGGAGGAGGTGTGCTGCACCTTGTGCTTTTATTTCTTCTATTGAGGGCTCCATTTCTGGGGTTACGTCTTTCCATGTCTTGCTTCCTGTTTGTTCAGGACAGATAAGGAAAAATGGTCTGCAAGCTCTTTGCCAATTCATAAGTGGAAAGAAAAGAACTTATACCCTTTTTGGTGCATTTTTGGCTCTGGTTTATCTTTTGGGATGAAGTTTGCTATGCCAGTTCTAACTGAAAGAAAGCTCTGTGAATGTACTTCTTTTTCAAATATATTTCCAGAGCTTGTTATTTATTTACTGTATTTTTATACTACTGTCAATTTCACACTAAGTGCTGCACGCCTGCATCTTGCCCCACAGCTTCGCCTGATTTCCCCCGCCTCTACTCAATCCTCAAAAAACAGGATTGAGTAGAGGTGGGGAAAATCAGGCGCAGCTGTGGGGCAAGATGCAGGCGCGCAGCACTTAGTGTGAAATTGACACGTACGATCCGGGCAAAGGGAAGAGTGAGCATGCTGCAGCAGCTTGTGGGAAATCAGCCTTCTCACCCTACCATTTCATCCCGTGAGATAGGTAAGCTAAAAGATCCTAAGTAGCACAAGGTCACTGTGATGGACAGGGGGTTGTCCTGCCCCTGAAAGGTAAAAGAACCAACCAGCTGTTTTGCACCTGAGCCTATGGGAGTGCTGTTCCAGCATCCAATCACTTTTCATAGGAAAGATGGAATGTTGGAGGGAGCACAGCAGCAGACAGTTTTGGTCTGCCTCGGCAACAGAGTAGGCAGTTTAAAGGGTAGTTGTGGTGTGACAGAGTAGTTTATAGGGTTACCAGGTCCTACCTGGCAGCTGGTGAGGGGGCTCCTGGTTCCATTCTGGGATCTTCAGGTGCACACTTTGTGTGCATGCCATGATGATGACACCTGGAAATGACATCATCACGTCGCCAACATCAGAGTGGTGCTCTAGTTTTTGGGCAAAAATCTTTGGTTTCTAGCCAATTTTACCATACAGTTTTGCTCCAAAACCAGAGCATCGCCATGTGACATCAGCGACATTATGATGTCACTTCTGGATGACATCATGTTGCCTTCAGGCCAGTTGGGGGTGGGATTCCCCCCCCCCCGCCAGCCAACTGGTTGGTGGCAGGGAAGCACCTCACAAAAGCAGGGGTTCCCCCACCCCCAATGGGGGTCTGGCAACTGTAGTAGTTTATATTTTCCTCTGGGAGAGGACAGAGTACCAGGTTATGAGGCCTGCCTCTGGCAGTGAGCAGACCTAGTATTATTTAGTCTGACTCTTGGAAAAAGGCAGACTGGTGTTGATGGAATTCTGTGTGTGCAAAAGGATCCATTTGGTGGCTAGGAAGTGAAAGCCTGTTTGTAATTGCAAGTGTTAAAGGGAATTTAAATCAAAACTTGAAGGCATAACTAGCTTTAAGTACTTGTGTCTCAGACAGGCTTCTCCTGTGATTGTAGACCTAGGCTGCTAAACTGTTGTTGTTGTTTTTTAAACCTGTACATAAATACATCTTCCTTGTTATTTGTATACAGCTCCTGCATCAGTGATCTCCATGTTCTTCTTGCTCACTGCAAATCTTACCTCTTGGCAGTGAACCCAAAACCTTCATACCTGCTACCATGCCTTATAACTGAAAGAAACAAGAAAGAGGAAGGTTTTATTTTAAAACAGCTTGGTTCCCCAAAATCTTAAGAGGCTGTGTGAGTCCTCTTGATGAGCCTGTCACAGTTACCGAGTAAATATTGTAGCTGACCAGGAATTTGCAATCAAACCTTCCTAATCTAAGTTTGGCTGACCACTGCCAATGTTCCCTCTAAGCTATGAAGTCTTGTGAGCAGAAATTCTACTTTATGAGCTACTGGCATTAAAGTTGTGAGCGAGTGATTTGGCTACTGCATAAATTAGTTTTCTCTGGAGCCATCCTTCCTGAGCTAAGACAAAAATGTGTGAGCCGGAGGCTAAAAAACTGTGGCTGATTTCGCACTAGAGCTGCCTCGATGTTGTGCCGCCGTTTGCCCTGATACTATTGGTCAGTTTCAAACCCGAAACTGCGGGGCTGCATTTTGACTCGCGGCTTCACCCAATTTCCCCCGCAGTTTCGTGATCCTGTTTTTTGAGGATCACGAAACTGTGGGGGAAATCGGGCGAAGCCGCGGGTCAAATGCAGCTCCGCGTCTTCGGGTGTGAAATTGACTAATAGTATCGGGGCAAACGGCGGCACAACATCGAGGCAGCTCTAGTGCGAAATCAGCCTGTGAGCTAGCTCACACTAACTCAGCTTAGAGGGAACACTGACCACTACACCATCCTTGTACTTGTCCACCTGCCCACCTACTCTCCTTTGGTGTCCTTCATTTCCTTTGTCATGGCAGGCAACTAAGGTTAACACTCTATGCACTGAATTTGCCTTTAGCTCTGCAGTGAAAGTTATACATGTGGTGGTGGGGGGAATGTTGCCTGGAGGCAATTCTTATATTGTGTAATGATCCAGCCATCAGCTAACGATATTTTTTTAATCCTCTTGGAGTACAGTGCTTAGTAAGTCTTTAAGAATTGATAATTAATTGACATAGATATTAAGGCAGCCATCTAACATGTAAAAGGTTTCTTGATTTGAAATTATCAGAAGCAAAGCATGGATGCTATGGAACAGAACAAATCATATGTTTAGGGTTCCTGTGATCTGATATAAGCCCTTTTTTCAAGGTGTGCATTCACGGGGATCTTTTGGCCAGCTTCCCATTCAGGTACCAGCTGTCTTAGTTTAAATAATAGAATTACATCAGACATCTTTTGAGTATTATTATGTTATGTTCAACTCTATAGATTTTCTTGACATTTGGATGCTGCATTGCCCTAGACCATTCTTCTAATTTAGTAGGTTTGCTCTTATGATGTTGGCCAATTCCTCCCCCCCCCCCCCCCCCGTACTCAGTGAGAAACAAAATGTATGATCTGTTTAATTTCCTGAATAGTTGGACAATGGCTACAAATCCTTTTTGTGTACTGGAGAATTTCTTCTTTTTCTCATAAACAATAATTAACAATGGCCCATTAGCAAGCAAGTGTCCTCCTGATATGTGTTGCTATTTATTCTACCTATACCCCTGCTATTTCTGCATTACAGAATTTGTCAGTCTTTAAAAAGGAAACCCTATTTAAGCACTCAGAACAGGAAGGAAGGAAGGAAGGAAGGAAGGAAGGAAGGAAGGAAGGAAGGAAGGAAGGAAGGAAGGAAGGAAGGAAGGAGATGGATGATTGACAGATAGATGAGGCGCATTGTACGTCCTTACTAAATTAGGATGTTGGGTTGGTTTTTCTTTTGATTTACAGGAATTAATTTGATGCTGATGGTGTGATGGCTGTGAAGGTTCTTGGGGAAATGGGAACAAGCTATGACTTAAGAGTGCCATGGAAGCAAATGGATGTATGTGAAAGAGAGAGCAAAAAATTAATTCACATGTTGTTCCTGCTGCTTTCAGCTGCTGAGACTGCCAGGGACTTTGTTTTCTCAGATGTTGGCTGTAGCCTGGGTTTAGCTGTCTTAGGTGACAATGTAAACTGGGGAGATGTCTGAGATGTCAAAATGCATTGATTTCAGTAGTATCAGTTCTGGATTGGCTAAGGGTTAATGGAAACAACAAAAAGTATGAGCTATAAAAAAATAATCATGGTGAATTTGCTCAAGCTACTTTTTACATATCAAAACAGTCTCCCTAAACACCAGCAAGGTTATCTCACTATCGATCTTACATATAATAATTGACTGGAAACAAAAGCAGACCAGAATAGTAGGCTACTGTTCTCCTGTTTGGGATTCTTTTCTTTCTTTCTTTCTTTCTTTCTTTCTTTCTTTCTTTCTTTCTTTCTTTCTTTCTTTCTTTCTTTCTTTCTTTCTTTCTTATGCTCATGTAATGTGTCTAATCATATTCTTTTACATTTTTATAAATAAGCTGAAACCCAGAGGGAGCTGGATTCAGTTTCCCCACAGTTACAGGTGGCCATCAGAAAAGTAAGCAGGGACATAACTATTGTTATCACCATGCAGATGATGTTATCCGAGGTTGGTTCATGAGCCACTTCTGTTCCCATTTATAATGGCAGAAATGGGCAGGAAGCAAAACTGCAAACTAACATTACTTTGGACAGTTCTGAACTGAAGTATTGTAAAATAGTGGCACCCACTGGCCAAACAAGACAGTCTTTAAAAAAAACTCTCAACCGTTCATTCTTAACATGCAGAAACCCAAATAGTGTGTTCTTTTAATTTACTGATACCACAAAGAACATGTTTAAGAAGTCTAAACAAAGGCACATCCTCTAACATTTGCAAGAAGAAAAAGAGATACATTTACGCTGTATCTTATAAACAATAGACCATATAATGTGAATTTTTCTTAATGAGATTCAAACAATGGAAGGTAAGAAGGGATGTGATTTATGTAGCTCTGGTGTATGTTTAGGACTGGGGAAGTACAGTACTGAAGCAAGTCTATTACAGCAATCCCCCATCTAAAAGAAATCACCTCCTCAAATATTTTTTCCCCTGAGACTTTTGCAGTTGTTAACTTGATATTGTTAGTATTTTTGTTACAACTATGCAGGCATGAAACTTGGTATTTGGAACGTACAGGGGATTCTGTGCTCAAAGCTTTTATCTTTTCGCATGCAGCATCGTACCCAGTGATTCAAATATCTGAGTTCGCTATTTATATATTTAAAAAGTTTTGAAACAAGCCAAATTCACTTCTGGCTGAAAAATAAAATACAACTTTTTTTCCAGCCCACAAAAATGCCATGATCTAGATTCCAGTCCAGTAGCAGTAGCACCTTAGAGACCAACAAAATTGGGCAGGTGTAAGTTTTGAAGATTTTGAGCTCCCTTCATCAGATCTAATTCTTAATCTCACTCTTCTATTGCAGACCAACTTAGCTACCCTCCTGAAAAATAATTCTTTTCATTTGAATCCTTGGTCTCCTTATCACCATTTTGCATGCATCAGGTTTAGGTCAACAACATAGAAGTGGCTATAAACTGATTTTTCTCTCCCCATGATTCATGGGAGTCTTGATGAGTCAAAAGGTGACTTATCAAGACTCCCATGAATCATGGGGAAAGAAAAATCAGTTTATAACCACTTCTATGTTGTTGACCTAAACTTGATCCGTGGATTTCTACAAGGAATGCCTATTCCAAAACAGAATGACTGAATTAATGCAGACTTGTGAACAAGTTTTATAACAGAACAATTTGTGCATGTAAATTTCATGCACAGCTTCTAAAAGGCCAAACAATACTTTTGTGTCAAGGAAGCAAATTAATCACTGTAGTACACAGTATTTGGGAAGATCTCCTGTGTTAAAAAAAAAGAAGAAGCAGTTTTGCCATTATTGAGAAGTCATTAAGAAAACTACATCCCATCAGCAAAAGTCTGAATGCCACAATTCTGCTGAAATTCAATAAGCAGGTTGCTCAGTCTGGGGTAATAAGGGTAATGGTGTGGCTCCTGTGAATAAGGTCTTAGCGGAGCAGATCGGGTTTGCTTCATCTAGCCCACTTTCATTGCAATGGTGACATTTCAACCATGCCAACTAACTTGAAAAGACATGAAACCTTGGAGCCCGTAACAACCTTTTCACATTGTATGGTTAATAGATTTCAATGAAGCCTTGAGTCCATTCAAGCCTCTACATCATGGCTGGGTAAATTCTCTGATCTCCTTGCATTGATTGAGGAGGGCAAGCTCTTTCAATCGTGCATTAGTGACTCACAGATAAACCTGGCTTTAGAATTGTATGCATTCTACCAGCACCTATTCTTAAGTAGGGGTCATATTATTAAACTCATTTTAACAAATTTTATTCATTAACCAAATGGTTCTGTCACATGTTTACCACTCAATGGGTCCCAAGTTTGGAAATGTCTGAAGATCGAAACGGAAACACTCTTCATATAAAGGAAATGCTCTGCTACTGAATTATGAGTCCTCCTTGATCTAGCTTTCCTTCTTCATTTGCCTCTGTTTACCCAAATTGTCCCTTCCCAAAAGCCAATAGATCCCCTATTTTATCACAACATCCCTGTGAGGTAGGTTAGGCTGAAGGAGTGTCACTGGCCCATGGTCATGCTTTGAACTTCACAGTTGAGTGGGGATTTTAATCAAGGTTTCCTGGTACTAGTCTGCTACTTGAACCACTACACCTGCTAGCTACTTCAGGAAAAAATACTCAGTTAGGTGGACCTTTATCTAATTTAACAACGTTTTCATATGCTCTAAATAATGTAAATTGCAAACGTTTGATCTAATGTGAAACCCAATAAAATTAGTTAAGTAACAGTGCTCAAAAGAGAAATTAAAATGCTAGAGCCCGCCACCACCTCCCTTGCAAATCACTCATCTCTAATATCCCTTTAAAATCTGCCTGGTTATTATTCACAGCTGCGTTTGTTCCTCAGATGTCCAAGTGCCACAGCTCAAGAATGTTTTATTTAGTCTTTGCTCCTGAGACACATCTCTCAACTCATTTATCATTTCATTAATGTGCCATGCATTTGAGATGGTGTGTATAAAATTAATCCCATCAGGCTATGGGAGGGGGAATTCAAGAGTTCTCATGCAATCTTTAGAGCACGTATTCCATGGAACTTCCCTTTATAAATTAAAATAATATGATGTTCTAAAACCTTAATTAACTGTATTTGTACGGCATCTCAATTTCACCATAAAATTTAATGTTTAATGTTCACCTGGCTTTCTGTGAACGAAGTGGATGAAATTGCTTTTGATTAATTTTTCCATTAGTTCCTAGTTAATTTGAATCATGAAGACAAGTGAGAGTGGAAATGTACTTGATGACCCCACCTGAGAAGATGAATTGCTTTCTAGATCCCATCTACTCCTAGTCTTCCTTTCTGCACTAGCAAATTTATTTTCTGCCATCAGAAAATGGGTCAGAATATAAATATTAGTCTCTGGATTGTGAATTATTGCTGTATGCCTACTGTGTTTCAGTGTGATGATTCCAGCTGGTATAACCACTATTCACAGACACTGAACTATAAAGGTAAAGGTAAAGGTTTCCCTTGCTCGAAAGCCAGTCGAATCCAACTCGAGGGTTGCAGTGCTCATCTCCATTTCCAAGCCGAAGAGCCAGCACTGTCTGAAGATGTTTCTGTGGTCATGTGGCCGGCATGACTAAATGCCGAGGTGCATGGACCACTGTTACCTTCCCACTGAAGCGGTACCTATTTATCTACTTGCAATTTCTTGCTTTTGAACTGCTAGGTTGGCAGGAGCTGGAACTAGAGATGGGAGCTCACTCCGTCATGCGGCACTCGGGTCTCGAACTACCGACCTTCCAGCCTGAAGTTCAGCATCTTAACCACTGAGCCACCGCAGCTCCACTGAAATATAGACATTTCCAAATATGGAATCTGATGAATGCCTTACAAAAATCATGCAAATAAAATATCAATAGAGCCTAGCCATTGTTATGCCTGGGTGTTCTCTGCTGAAAAGTTGGATCTAAACATAAAAACAAACTTGGGAGAGAAAATATAAATGCTTGGCACTGACATTTACACTTTGGTATAAAGGATAACTCTAAATAGAAGCATAGAGATGGGATTTTTTAAAAAATTTAACTTTCAACTTGCTATACCACCCTAACCCCTAGGGGTCTCTGGGCGGTTTACATATGTAGTGGTTCTAGTAACCCTTCGTCCCTAACTTGAGCCACATGATAGGGGTGGGGGAGCCTACCGGTACCCAGGTGGAGGGCCTTGTTGTTGCTCCGGCATGGCTGTTTCTTCCAGGCGAAATCTCTTGGCATTTTTCCCAGACAACTATTGTTGGCGGGACTGCGCAGGCGCACGACTTCACGCCCACTTCTTGGCTCCGGCTCCGGATCTGTCTCGTTGCTTCATACACATAGTTTCACATTGTTGAGTTTGTTTCTTTTCTGTTTGTAGGTACTTAAGGGTTCTAGACTAGAGATGGGAGGAAGATCTGCTAGCAGAGAAAAAAAAGGAGAGGAGGGAGAGAGGAAGACATGTTCCATAGTCAGAAGCCTCTCCCCCGGGGACGGAGAGCACCAGAGAAAAAACTGGTGACCGGAAATAACATACCAGCAACTCCCTCCCAGAACCAGGAAGCATCTACAGACCTTTCTTCGCTGTTAGTAAATGCACTGCACCCTCTAATGGAACAGATGACTACTCTCAACACCAAACTGGACAATGTGCAGATACAGCTAAAGCAAATGGACAAGAGAACTACAGCAACTGAGAAAATATTGAGAAAGATGGAAAAACAGACTGAGTATTAATAAAAGAGTGGATGAAGCAGAGAAGGAGAGATCCTCGGATAAAACGCAACTAATACAGCTCCAGCTGGAAAGATCCATGTATGTTCTACGTTTTCATGGAATACCTGAGGATAAGAATGAGGATCTAAAGGAACTCTTGGCAGTTGCCTTGGCCCCACTAATGGATTACAAACAAGAAGACTTAATTAAGGAAATGGTTGTGGCGTACAGGACTTATCCAGACTTTATAAAGAAAAATAAACGCCCAGGGGAAACTTATTTAAAATTCACTAAACCAGGGAACTGGTGCTAAAGTCAACAATGGGGAAATCCTTAAAAATCAAGAATGAAGAGATAAATTTTTTGAAAGGCATTCCATTCAAAGCAAGAAAAAAGAGGAAACTATACAGGATGCTTACTCTCTCTGCAAAAAAAGGGAATAGAGTATAGATGGCTATTTCCGGAAGGGTTGAGTTTTAATTACCAGGATAAAAAATATATAATTGACACTGTTCCAAAAGCAGAAAGATTTATGGATCAAATGCTTAATGTAAAAAAGAAGCAGAAGGAAAAGAATTTAAAAATGGATGCGGAGGAAGAAGAAGAAGAGGAGGAGTCCTACTCACAGGACTCAACAAGCCAAACTTCCTCATCATCAGAATCATCTGAATCGGAGAAAGGAGAGGCCGCTCCCAAACTGCAGAAAACGAAGAAATCTAAGAAGAAAAGACTCTAAAACTAAAGCATGAGTGCTAAGGGCAGTAATTGTGCCAAGCTAATAACTTTATACTTTTTATCATCAAACTAATCTCTGTATGACCTGTACTAATAGGTTAAAAAGGTCTATTTTTAAGCTTTATTAGATCGTGATTTGTATTAGTCTCTACCCCTTCCCCATATCCAGTAGGAGATTTAGAATAGAATGGTAGTTTTTCCTCCCCTTATCCAGTAGATTATATGTATTTAGACTTCCCTGACCCATTTCCCATAGTAATAGTAATAGGGCATTAGTACTCCTTTCCCCATTCCATACATATGTAGTGTGTAGAAAATGCAAAAATAAAAAAATTCCCCTTCGGGGAGCCAAAAAAAAGAAGAAGAAGAAGCCTCTCCCCCTTCTCTTAGTTTTCTACTGTATTTTTTGTACTCTATTGTGAACTGCTTTGGTTCTCTCTTGGGAGGGAAAAGTCGCTACTCACCTACCTACATATATTGCCACATTGCAATTTTAAGACTAATACTACTCACTATGTTCTAGATCAGGGGTGGCCAAACTGTGGCTCAGGAGCTGCATACAGTTCTTTCACATATATTGTGCAGCTCCTGGTAGGGTGGCTAGGGAAGCAAAAGGAAGGCATGCCTCCTTGATCAGTCTTCCCTTCCCCAGCCAGTGTTCCCTTCCTTCAGTAGGCTTGAGGTGGGGGGAGCAGAGAGAGAAAGCAACTTTAACTTTAAATCGGTTCTCAAAGCTCCCCCACCAGCTGGCTTGGAGAAGGCATTTATCTCTTTAAATCTTTTCTCCAAGCCGAGCGATATGGGCGGGGGAGGGGGGGGCTTGAAGGATGCATTTAAAATTAAAGTTGCTTTATTTCCACCTCTCCCCATCTATTTGCTTTCTTTCCATTTTCTTTCTACCTTTCTACCTTTCTTTCATTCTTTCTCTCTTTCTGTAATGTATCCAGTCCAGACAAGTCCAGAGACAAACGTCGAGCTTTGCTCCAAGAGACAATGGACTATGCGGATCCTAGCCCGCTCCAATCAGGGCGCTAGGTTCCCGGCTGAGAGCCTATGGGACTTTCGGCCACTGTAAATAACCTATAGGGACGTAGGGGTGTATTTTGGGTGGTGGTTTCTTGGGGGATATAA
Organism: Gekko japonicus; assembly: GCF_001447785.1. Taxonomy (NCBI): domain Eukaryota; kingdom Metazoa; phylum Chordata; class Lepidosauria; order Squamata; family Gekkonidae; genus Gekko; species Gekko japonicus. The sequence goes on from NW_015161422.1 coordinate 282,538, forward strand.
GCCGGCCTGCGAGCTGGCCAAAGTTGTCTTGTTCCGGATAGAATAAAGTACGCTTTGCTGAAATCACTCTCTGTTTGTGTACTTTTCACTTTCTCTCCTCCCTACCCATCTAAAGTTAAATGTGTTCTCTAAGCCCCACCACACCGGCAGCCTGGCTTGACTCAGAGAAGGCATTTGTCTCTTTAATTTAATATGCAAATTTGCATATAGTTTTCAATAAAAACACGTGTGTTCATGTCTTATGGCTCTCAAACATCTGAGGTTTATTCTGTGTGGTTTGGCCACCCCTGGTATAGCCCTATACGATTACTTGTCTAAAAATGTCCTCCTGAATCATTCAGTTTTGCAAAGTTTGCAGAATGCCAGGAGAGCGGGAACCTTCCTGATTCCATCAGACAGGCCATTCCAGAAGGTGCGCATGTATGGGCAGCTGTTGATCTTGCCCATTTGCAGGGTGGCACCTGCAGAAGGCCATGCTCAGATGAGAGAAGCTGAATTGGCAGAGCACAGGGAGAGAAGCAGCCCTGCCGATACAAGGGTCCGAGGCCATGGAGTGCTTTTTTGTGAAAGCCAGGACCTTAAGTTGAACCTGGTAACTGACGGGCAGTCTCCTGATAATAACTGAGCTGTGGCACTCTGCACCAAGTGGGGCTGGCTTCAAGTGGAGACCTATGTAGAGTGTATTACACCCATATATGTGCTTTTTTGCTTCTTTTTCTCTCTTTGTCTCTCTCCTTCTTTCTTCCCACCTCTTTTATTCTTTCTGTCTTCCTTCCTTCCATTTGTCCTCCCCCTCCCCCCATCTATTTGCTTTCTTTGTTTTTCTCTCTTTCTCTCTCTCTCTCTTTCCACCTCCCTTCCTCCATCCCCATCTATTTGTTTTCTTTCCACCTTTCATTCTCTTTTTCTCTCTTTCTCCCTTTCTTCCTTCCTTTCTCTCTCCCTTCCTTCCCCCTCCTTCCCTCCTCCCATCTATTTGCTTTCTTTGTTTCTCTCACTCTCTCTTAGACAAATAAATATCATTTACAAACAAATATCAATGGACAAATAAATATCATTATCAATATCTGTTTTTACCCCTTTTGTTTTTATTTTGGCAGTTTCATTTAATGTTAATAAAAAGCAAATCTGCATATTTTTCAATAAAAATCTGTGTAATATTTGTTCATGTCTTGCAGCTCTCAAACACATGATGGTGAGAGGCCATCTGTGTCATGGTGCCAAGTTGAGGACAGCGTGCAAGGAGAAGAGAGAAGAGTGTCCTGGGAGAGGATTAATGAAAGGAAGGAAGTTTTCCCTGAGAATACAATCTACATATCAAAGGGGACAGTGGCTGAAGAGTAAACACAGGAAGGAAGCTTAGTGTTTGTCCTCTCTAGCTGTTTGACTCTGCCACCACATAGTCTGGAGGCTGAGGCAGGGGACAGCATCCAGTCCTTCACTTCCAACAGACCATGTAGAATATATTGCAGCAATCTAATCCAAATGTAACCAGGGTATGTACTACAGTGGCCAGATCTTTTTTGCTTAGAAAAAGTCAGAGCTGGTTAACCAGTAAAAGCTACTAAAAGGAGCTCCTGGCCACAGCTGCCATCTGCTTATCCAGCAATAAGTCTGGGTCTAAGAACACCCCCAAATCATGGATTTTTCTTCAAGGGGAGTACAACCCCATCCAAAACAGCTGACACTTTAAGACCCAGATCTTCCACTTACCAGTAGCATGTCTGTCTTGCCAGGAATAAGCTTCAGTTTATTAGCCTGGTCCTGGTCTGTGGGCCGTATGTTTGACACCCCTGTTTTAGAGCATCCATCCTAAGTAGTCACTTTAGCACTTCTATGTCTTTTATACTTTATGGTATACCACAGAGTCCATCCTCTGAATATGCCTTTTCTCCTCTGTAGTCTGGAGATAAGTTGTAATTCCAGAACTCTAGAGCCTACCATGAGGGTGGTAACCTGAGTTAAAGCACTTTCCTTCTACCTACTGCTACCAAATGGTGGTGGTGGTGCTGGTATGTATACTGTAATGGATACATTTATTCCATCTGAACTATCATATTAAACAAAATGAAAATTAGACCTTGGAAATAAAGACATAGAGTTGAAAATGTTATTTACTAAGTTGGTACCTGAAGATGTTTTCTTCTTGTTACTCTTGACTGTGACTTTTTCCTCCTCCCCCCTTTCTCTTCTTTGTTGAAATTTACATTGTAAGGTTGATAGGGCAGGAATATGTTGCTGTCTGCTTTTTTACTTTGCAAGGCACCATATGGATCACTGCCTTGTCGTGGCAAGGGGGCTTGCGTGGTTCGATGAGGCTGTGGGCTATGCCGTGGAGGGCCACCCAAGACAGACAGGCCACAGCAGAGAACTCAGACCAAGCGTGATCCCATGGAGAAGGAAATGGTAACCCACTCCAGTATTTTTGCCAAGAAAACCCCATGGACAGTATCAAAAGGCTAAAAGATATGACCCCATGGACCAGATCACGCCAGTCCTTCCTGTCTTCCGCCGTCCTCTGAAGTTTGCTCAATTTCATGTTCGTTGCATCGATGACACTGTCTAACCATCTCATCCTTTGCCGTCCCCGTCTTCTTTGACCTTCAATCTTTCCCAGCATCAGGGTCTTCTCCAGGGAGTGCTCCCTTCTCATTTGGTGGCCAAAGTATTTGAGCTTCAGTTTCATTATCTGGCCTTCCAGGGAACAGTCAGGGTTGATTTCTTTGAGGATTGACTGATTTGATCTCCTTGCAGTCCAAGGAACTCTCAAGAGTCTTCTCCAGCACCATAGTTCAAAAGAATCTATTCTTCGGCGCTCGGCCTTCCTTATAGTCCAACTCTCGCAGCCATACATGACTACTGGGAATACCATTGCTTGGACCATGCAGACTTTTGTTGGCCACAGTTTGTAAGTGGTATAATTTCTTGACCCTTAGAACTTTGGCAGAGAAGGCAGGAGGAAGTTATGGCAAAGTTAAGATCTAAAAGAAAGAGAAGTGGCTGCAGATTTCTGCATGGCAGCAAGTATTTTAGAACATTGTGACCTCATTTTCATTCTGATTAGGGATAATATAACCAGACTGAGTATACTTGATGAGCTGGAAAATAAAGGGGGAAATTAAATAACTTCAGGTTCCATGCTGCTCCTGAAAGGACTACAGTAGATTATCTTACGGGTTTTTTGCTCTTAATTAAAAATAGAAATTGCATGGAGGTGTCTATGGCAAATCTATATTTTATAGGCATCAAAAGCCCTTTGTTAAACATGGTAGCAAGACTCTATCGTATCTTTCTACAGCATTAATTCTTGTAATCCTGAAATGATAATCACAAAGGGGGGGGGTGCAGCTCAAAGACCTGAGAAGAGACAATCCCTAACACTAAACTCTGTCTTTAATGAAAATAAATGTAAAATTTGTCATAGTGGTAAATAATTCTCATATTCTTTTCTTGAACAATATTGTGGGAAATTTCCTAAGAAATGGAAGTCAGTTTTAAAAAATCCAGCAATTAAGAAGAAGTGATAGTCTAACTGGCTAACAAGTTTCAACAGTTTAGGTGGATTCTTGTCCTAAAAATTCTTTAGTAGCAGAGTAGTTTGATAAGGCATCTAACAATCAGCTACCCACAAAATCATTTGGACAATAGAAAGGACAAACAGAAATATGCATTTATCCCAAACTTTTTCTTAATGTTACTGTATTCATCATGTGAGGGCAGCCACAAAGACTATACAATTGGAGATGGTCATCAAGGATACATCAGGACTTTAACATAAGCAATCAAGAGCAGAGAGTTCCACAGCATGCTGAACCAAAATTGTTCTTTGTCAAGAAGTGGAAAGAAATATGTGAACCGCAGCCTTGTTTTACAAAATGACAGAATTCTTATCTCCTGATGAGGAGCTACTTCAGCTTGTAATGTGCTGGTCCAGTCTTTCTCTTTGATTGCACATATTAAAGTACTGATGCGTTGAAATATGACATTTCATATGACAGGAATTAAGGATTTTCAGAAAGGTCCAAAGGTTCACTTTTGGATACATTTAATGTTGCAAAAATGGTGTTTCCATACAGTTATTATTTGTAAATCCTTAATATTTCTTTAGGCTCTGTGTGTGTGTGTGTGTGTGTGTGTAACTGAAATCACTGGGACTTAACTGTTCAACTTTGTTGGATCATGCCTTCCCTACTACTGGATTTCCAGTGACAGAGGAATAACTACATGTGGTTTAAAACGTGGGTGGGGTCACTGATCTTTTGTTGCCCATGAATGTTGCTCCAGTGTCTTGATGCTTTGAGGGTTTCATTGTGGACTGGATTGGAACAGTGGTGTTTTGCCAAGGTCATAGAAAACAAACACTATAGACACATATTTCATGACATGATTTTCAATGACATTCATTCACACATTCACCAAATGAACAGTAATTGGCTGTCATGAACTCTGGTGGTATACTTGGAAAGCATGGACTAGCCTACTATATCCCCAAACAGAGCTGGATAATCAAGTCATAAAAGCAGGAGAAGAATCTGCCTGTTTCCCAGAATAGCTTCCGGGCAGCCTCCACTTTTCTCTAAGAGCCTATATGTTTCCTGTGAACAGGAAAAAAAAAATGGCATTTGCTAGTGACATTTACTGATGGCAAAAGCTGCAGAGAAAAGCCTGCTTTGGATTCAGACAGAATGTGACTATTTAATGGATGACTGGTATGTAAGAGCCATTAAGGAAAAATAAAGATATCATTAAATAAGTAGACAGGGGGGAGTAGACTGTGCTAATGGATGGTCATGACTCATGGAATACCAAAGGGAAGCATGAAACAATTGAATAATATATTTTGTTAGCAGAAACATACAGGTAACCCGAAGTAACAGTATAAACCCGAGAAGAATTGATAGGAAATTGTTGGGGGGGGGGGGTTTGGGGAAGATAGTAGCATGCTTTTTGGACTGTATTTGGTCCTCAAAAGACCACTGTACTTCTCTAAGAAGTATAAATCTTTAATCAGCTCCCCAGCTTTCTGTCTTATTCCCAGCATAGAGTCTATAACACTCCCCATTTCTTAGTCTATGGATTTTCCTTTGCTCTAGTTAAAAGACAACAGGGTGACTGAAAAGACGATTGATCCCAATGAATCAATAGAATATTAGTGGCAGCACTTTGGAAAAAATGACAATAGGCTGAGAATATTTCAGTTTCTTCCGCATAGATTTTGGATTTGAGCATTTGGTGCTGCCTCGTACAGATGGTATTGCAGAAAACTGCAATAGTATTGATGGGAAGATGGCTTTCAAAGATTTCTCCTAAGCAGTGACCTCTGAAAGCAATGGGTGATAATAACCAATCTCCCCCTTTACTGTGAAGGCAAAAGGAAGGCCCAAACATAGAAGTGGAGCTCTTCACTCTCTTGTCCTGTGAATTCATTCTGTGACAGAAAGTAAACCACTGCTCCTCATGGATTGTTCATGGATTTCCATGAACTGGGGTTACCAGTGTCATAAGCATGTTGGAGCATTTTGCTGTCAACTGAAAAGTGTCCTTGAGAACAGTGGCTTACCTCCCCCCAAACACACACATTCAGTTGAATAGATCCATCCATTTTTATGGGAAACATTAAACCAAAGCTCTCAGGATTGCCACTGAGGCATGACTCTCCCAACATATTATGGCGCCCACTCTCTGGGTGGGGCCTATGCTGGATTTGATCTTCATGGCAGGGATTACAGTGGACCAGATTACTGCTAAGGCAGTACCATGGTCGGACAATCATGCTCTGAGGGCCCATATGAATGTACCACCCCAACCCTGTTTGGGCAGCAAGTGTATTTTAGCTCACTTGCAGAGTCAAATGGACCCTAGGTGACTTCAGATGGCTCTGCAGGATCCTATGCCCCTGACAGCTCGTTAGATAGAAAGCTGACTTTCCATGGCCATCGACGAGATTGCTCCCCAGTGCCCTCTACATCCCCACTCTAGGCTAGCTCTGTGGTTTACTCCAGAGCTGTGGCTGATGAAGTGGAGGCTAAGACAGCTAGAGAGACAATGGCAGCATGCCTGTGACAAAGCTAGAAAAGCATCCTATAGGTCATTTATTAGGACCTATGAGATGACAGTCATGGCCACTAAGAAAGAGGCCTTGATTGCGTCTGTGAGCTCACACCCAGCCCAATTATTTAGAACGATTCGATCTCTGACTACTCTATCTCTTGGCAGACCAAACGCTAGGGAATTGGATATTGGCTGTGAGGCTTTTATGAGCTTCCTCGCAAAGTCCTGTCACTCTACAGTGACCTCCCCACCAGTGTTCCCTCTAAGCTGAGTTAGTGTGAGCTAGCTCACAGTTTTTTAGCCTCTGGCTCACACATTTATGTCTTAGCTCAGGAAGGATGGCTCCGGAGCAAACTAATTTATGCAGTAGCCAAATCGCTCGCTCACAGCTTGAATGCCAGTAGCTCACAAAGTAGAATCTTTGCTCACAAGACTCCACAGCTTAGAGGGAACATTGCTCCCCACCACAAGATTATTGAGAGATCAGTGGCAATTCAGCTGCAGAGTTTTCTGGATGCCACTGATATTCTAGACCCAGTCCAGTCGAGTTTTCACCCAGGCTACGGGACAGAGATGGCACTGGTTGCCCTCATGGACAACCTGGGTGATTCGATCCTTAGGCAGGTAGACAGCTGGGTGGCGAACCCGCGTACTGACCGTATGGTGACTTGCCTGCCTGGTGCGAAGGTAGCGGACATTACGCGTGTTTTAGATAGGCTGGTAGATAGTGCTGGGGAGGAGCCAGTGGTCGTGGTGCATGTCGGCACCAACGATGTGGGGAAATGCAGTCGTGAGGTCCTGGAGGAGAAATTTAGGATGCTGGGCAGGAAACTTAGGTCCAGGACCTCCAAGGTAGCCTTCTCAGAAGTGCTACCTGTTCCACGCGCAGGGCCGGAGAGACAGGCAGAGATCAGGAGTCTCAATGCGTGGATGAGACGATGGTGTAGGGGGGAAGGGTTCAGGTTTGTTAGGCACTGGGATACTTTTTGGAACAAGAGGGAGCTGTACAGGCGAGACGGTCTCCACTTGTCCCGAGAAGGAACCAGGCTGCTGGCACTTAAAATCAAAAAGGTGGCAGAGCAGCTTTTAAACTGAATATTGGGGGAAAGCCGACAGGAGATGAAAAGTCTCTGGTTCGGGTTGGCTCATCTGAGAGAGGTGAGGGGGTACCGGTTGCTTTTCTACAGGGAGGTGGATTGAAATTGTCCACAGAGGCCATGGCTGGTGACATGGACTGCCGGACAACGACTCGAGATAGCAAGAGGAAGGATGCAGGCTTAACTTGTAAGGGAAATTACAGCTGTTTCTATACAAATGCTAGAAGTGTCCGAGGTAAAATCGGGGAGTTGGAGTGCTTGGTGTCGGAGGGAAAAATAGACATTGTGGGTATTTCTGAAACTTGGTGGGATGAGGAAAATCAGTGGGACACAGTGATTCCCGGTTATATATTATATCGGAAGGATAGGGGGGGAAGGGTTGGAGGTGGGGTAGCTCTGTATGTCAGAGAGGGTATAAAGTCTAGAAAGATTGAGAGGCTAAGTGAATTGGATTCGCTTCTGGAAGTTCTATGGGTTGAAATAGGGGGGCCAAAAGGAAACTTAACACTGGGAGTTTGTTATCGCCCACCAGATCAAAAGATAGAGGAGGATTATAAAATGATGAATGCCTTAAAGATAGCAACTAGACAAAAACACTGTGTAATAATAGGTGATTTTAACTACCCACACATTGATTGGGTCAATATGTGTTCTAGCCGGGAAAAAGAGATTGAGTTTCTAGACACTCTAAATGACTGTGCTATGGAGCAGATGGTCACGGAACCTACCAGGGGAGAGGCGATCCTTGATTTGGTCCTAAGTAACACTCAAGACCTGGTGAGAGATGTAAAAGTGATTGCACCGCTTGGAAACAGTGATCATAATGTTGTTGAGTTCATCATTTGTACAAATAGAGAATTGGCCAAAAAGACTCACACAACCATTTTTAACTTTAAAAGGGGTAATTTCTCTGATATGAGGGGACACGTGGGGAGGAAACTGAAAGGAAAAGTAGAAAGGGTCAAAACAATTGGGGAAGCTTGGGATCTATTTAAAACTACGATCCTAGAAGCTCAAAAAATATATATTCCGCAGGTTAGGAAAGGCACAAACAGGTATAGGAAAAAGCCTGCATGGTTAACAAACAGAGTAATGGAGGCTGTAAAAAGTAAAAAGAATTCCTTTAAGCAGTGGAAAGCTAGTCACAGTGAGGCTGATAAAACGGAACACAGGCTATGGCAAATAAAATGCAAGTCTGAGGTCAGGCAGGCAAAAAGGGAATATGAGGAGCATATAGCAAAAAACGTAAAAACCAACAATAAAACTTTCTTCAAATACATTAGAAACAGGAAACCAGCCAGGGAGGCAGTGGGGCCCTTGGACGACCAAGGGGTAAAAGGAGTATTGAAGGATGATAGGGAAATGGCTGAGAAGCTAAATGCATTTTTTGCCTCCGTCTTCACTGTGGAAGATGAGAAGTGCTTGCCCACTCCAGAACCACTGATTTCAGGAGGGGTGTTGAAAGACCTGAGTCAGATTGAGGTGACGAGAGAGGAGGTCCTAAAACTGATAGACAACTTAAAAACTGAAAAATCACCAGGCCCAGATGGCATACATCCGAGAGTTCTGAAAGAACTCAAATGTGAACTTGTAGATCTCCTGACAAAGATATGTAATCTTTCCTTAAAATCTGCCTCCATTCCTGAGGATTGGAAGGTAGCTAATGTCACTCCCATCTTTAAAAAGGGTTCCAGAGGAGATCCGGGAAATTACAGGCCAGTCAGTCTGACGTCGATACCGGGTAAATTGGTGGAAACCATTATTAAGGAAAGAATTAGTAGGCACATAGATGAACAAAACCTATTGAGGCAGACTCAGCACGGTTTCTGTAAGGGAAGATCTTGTCTCACTAACCTGTTAGTGTTCTTTGAGGGGGTGAACAAACATGTGGACAAGGGGGATCCAATAGATATTATTTACCTTGACTTCCAGAAAGCTTTTGATAAAGTTCCTCATCAAAGGCTCCTAAGTAAGCTCAAAAATCATGGGATAGAAGGACAAGTCCTTTTATGGATCAAAAACTGGCTAGTTCATAGAAAACAGAGAGTGAGTGTAGGTGGGCAATTTTCTCAGTGGAGGGTGGTAAGCAGTGGGGTACCGCAGGGATCAGTACTTGGTCCACTGCTTTTTAACTTGTTCATTAATGATTTGGAGATGGGAGTAAGCAGTGAAGTGGCTAAATTTGCGGATGATACAAAGTTGTTCAGGGTGGTGAAAACCAGTGAGGATTGTGAGGCACTCCAAGGGGATCTGTCAAGGATGGGCGAGTGGGCGTCAACATGGCAAATGGGGTTCAATGTGGCCAAGTGCAAGGTGATGCACATTGGAGCCAAAAATCCTAAATATAAATACACATTGATGGGGTCTGAACTGGCAGAGACTGAGCAAGAGAGAGATCTTGGAGTTGTAGTGGATAACTCACTGAAAATGTCGAGACAGTGTGTGACTGCAATAAAGAAGGCCAATGCTATGCTGGGGATTATTAGGAAGGGTATTGAAAACAGATCAGCCAATATAATAATGCCCCTATATAAATCAATGGTGAGACCTCATTTGGAATACTGTGTGCAGTTCTGGGCACCACACCTTAAAAAGGATATTATAGCTTTGGAAAAAGTGCAGAAAAGGGCAACTCGAATGATAAAAGGGTTGGAACACTTTCCCTATGAGGAAAGGTTAAAGCGCTTAGGGCTCTTTAGCTTGGAGAAAAGACGACTGAGGGGTGACATGATCGAGGTTTATAAGATTATGCATGGGAAAGAGCAGGTAAAGAAAGAGGTACTTTTCTCCCTTTCTCACAATACAAGAACTCGTGGGCACTCCATGAAACTGCAGAGCGGTCGGGTTAGAACGGATAAAAGGAAGTACTTCTTCACCCAAAGAGTGATTAACACATGGAATTCACTGCCACAGGAAGTGGTGGGTGCTACAAGCATGGACGGCTTCAAAAGGGAATTAGATAAGCATATGGAGCAGAGGTCCATCGGTGGCTATTAGCCACAAGGTATAGCTAGGGACTCTGGGGCAAGTGATGCTCTGTCTTCTTGGTGCTTGGGGGGGGGTCAACAGTGGGAGGGCTTCTAATGTCCTGGCCCCACTGCTGGACCTCCTGATGGCACTGGTATTTCTGGCCACTGTGTGACACAGAGTGTTGGACTGGATGGGCCTTTGGCCTGATCCAACATTGGCGTCTCTTATGTTCTTATGTTCTTATGTTCTAACCTCCAGAGGCATCTGGATCGAGGCGGATCAGCGGTACTGTTGTTGTTAGACTGACAGCGGTGTTCGACACAGTCAACCACCAATTACTGATCCACTGCCTCACCAACTCTGGGATTCAGGGGTCTGCCTTACAGTGGCTGTTTTCTTTCCTACAAGGTCAGGGACAGAGGTGGTGCTAGGGGAGCAGCTGTCCCAAAGACAGCTGCTGGTATGCGGAGTGCCACAATGGGCTGTTTTCTCCTTGATGTTATTCAACATTTGTGCCCCCTTACCCAGATTGCCTGGAGGCATGGGCTGGGATGTTACCAGTATGCAAATAGCACCCAATTCTATCTGTTGCTGGGCGGCCAGTCTGACTCAAGCCTGGAAGATCTGGACCTGGCATTACAAGCTGTAGCTGGGTGGCTTAGGCTGAGCGGATTGAAATTGAATCCAACAAAGACAGAGGTCCTGTGCTTGAGTCGGAGCAGTCTGGGGTTAGAGATTCCATTCCCACCTTTGATGGGGTGCCATTAGTGCCTGTGTTGGAGGTTAGGAGTTCAGGAGTGCTCTCGAATGCCTCCTTAACGATGAAGGCCCAGGTAGCAGCCACTTCCAAGTCAGCCTTTTACCTTTTTTGTTTTGTTTTTAATCTTTTTATTGCAGAAATAATTACAAACAGTTAAAATTATGTACAACAAATTAAAAGAAACTATCAATAAGTAATATCCAGTTTCATATGCTTATATTATTTCTATTATACTTTACAAATTAAAAATTAAAACTAATCTATATAGATCCGGCATGGCATTTTTAAAAAGGCCTTTTACCATCTACGGCTGATTAGGCAGCTGGTTTCCTTCCTTGAATTCAATGACCTGGCAACAGTGATCCATGCAATGGTCACCTCAAGACTAGACTACTACAATGCTCTCTACATGGGTCTGCCCTTGTCCCAAATCTGGAAGCTATAGCTAGTGCAGAATGCAGCGGCCAGACTGTTATTGGGTCTCCCTCTGAAAGGACTGCACTGGTTACCTATAGCATACAGGGCCCCCGGTCACACAGAGCATTAGCCACGCTAGAGAGACGGAAGATAGGCGGATTTTCCGGGTGCAAACTCACTGCCACATCTGGGAAGTATAGAGCTCCCGTGGCTCAACCGAGGCTTCCTGCCAAAGATGCACGGCAAAAAACTAGTACCTCGGAGGTACTAGTTTCCAGAAACCATGGGGCAAGGGCGGGCATCTGATCGCATTTTCGGTGGCATCCGGCGCCCGCCCATGTCCCCTTGCAAAAAGGTTCCCCCCCTCCCGAAGTCTCCAGGGATGCGCACAAGCACCCAACGGGGCATGCGCATACTTCAGGTTAAAAAAACCCAAAACACAACCCCATTTGCCGTGCTGCGCCGCTTCTTTGGCGCGTCGTGTGATCGGCATCTCCCCCCTAACCACGGGACCTCGATGGCACCGCGAGGGGATGCCTGATCACGCAGTCGCGCATTATTTCACTGCGGGGCAAACAGCCACGCCTCCCCCCACGATATCTGGCCCGGGTTCACTTTAAGGTGCTGGTTCTCACCTATGAATGGAGCTGCGGTGGCTCAAGTGGTTAAGACGCTGAACTGCAGGCTGTGGAAGATTGGTAGTTCAGCAGTTCGAGACCCGGGTGCCGCATGACGGAGTGAGCTCTCGTCTCTAGTTCCAGCTCCTGCCAACCTAGCAGTTCGAAAGCAAGAAATTGCAAGTAGATAAATGGGTACCACTTCGGTGGGAAGGTAACAGCGTTCCGTGCGCCTCGGTGTTTAGTCATGCCGGCCACATGACCACGGAAACGTCTTCGGACAGCGCTGGCTCTTGGGCTTAGAAATGGAGATGAGCATCGCAACCCTAGAGTCGGATTCGACTGGCTTTCGAGCAAGGGAACCTTTACCTTTACCTCTCACCTATGAAGCCCTATATTGCCAGGGACCTGCATACCTGAGGGACTGCCTTTCCCCGTATGTTCCCCAAAGAGTACTGCAGTCAGGTTCACAAAACCTGCTTGTTCTTCCAGGCATGAAAGATGCCAGGCTGGCTACAACCAGGGCTAGGGCCTTCTTGGTGGTGGCTCAGCTTTGGTGGAATGAGCTCCCTGAGGACATCAGGGCCCTCTGGGATCTATTAAAATTCCACAGGTCCTGCAAAACAGAGCTCTTCCACCAAGCATTTGAGTGAGATGCCACATTAAACAGCTTACCATCAAGCTGAGTAACTATGCCCTACAATCTACTCTTGGTTGCCTGCTTTAACATATGTGCCTATATTAAAGAACTATGTGCTAAGGAGCCAGACACCATCTGCTGATTTCCCCCATGGTGGCTGATAGGACAGTTTTTTGCCATCTTATATATGTTGTACCTCTGAATGGTTTTTATGATTTTATATTGTTTAAATTATTTTTATTGTTTTATGATACCAATGTGCCTGTAAGCTACTCTGAGCCTGCCTTGGTGGGGAGGGGAGGGTATAAATGGAATAAATAAATATATACATACCACAACTACTGTGTGTTTAAATTCAACCTTGAATCTATGTGACAATGTAAATGGGCTATAATATGGGATACAGTCCAGGTAGGAATTCACAATTGCAGTTTCCACATTGGTGACTTCACTTACTTGGGCACTGATGTTTTACCCCTCCTTGTGTCCCAGGTCCCATCTTCTTACTTTAGCCCATAAATATGAATGTCTATCCCCTGGCCCTCTCCTACTAGAGATGGGGCATGGTGTCTTCTCCAATGCTCATTGTAATGATGACCATTTCATTAGCTTACTCTAAACATTAAAACTGGGCTCTATGCTCTCAAGGCATCCTCAGAAGTGCTGCAGGAATGCCACTTTGCAGATGCATAAAGCAAGTACAATCTGTTAAAATGAAATAAATACTAAAGTTATTTACTCAGGAGTGGATCTGCTTCTGAGACTCTGCTTATGGAATGGTGGTCTGAGAATCAGTATAGAACTCAGTGGTATTTTATAGATTGCCTGACCTAGTACAGTTTCCTACCAATTGAGTGATACCTGCAAAGCAATTGATTTCAGATGCACTGAGAGAAAATACATAAACAAAATAAATGAGATATAGGTTTCACACTAAAAATTTGAACAATGGAGCAGCCCTGTGGTGTGATAATGTTCTTTAAATGAAAACAAACTTAAAAATAAAACAAGGTATTTATTACATGGTGTAACAATTAACAATTAAAAACTAGATATATAAGAAATGCTAAAATTCAACCGATAGAACTTGCAAGTCAACTGAACATGAATCGTATATGTGAATATCTCATAAAAAGCCACTAGAACAGATGTTTTTTGGCTAAGAGAATCTTCTTCAGTGGCCTAAAACCAAATAACACACACTTACAACCATTTACAACAATTAAGGGCCAAGCAGGTTTATAGTATTCCAATGTAAGGGGGAGGCTCCAAGTGAAAATCATGCCTGTATATAGTTCCGAACCAACCCACAAAGAAGGCAATGTCTCTCACCAATTATTCTGTCTCTGGCTAAATATCTGACATCTCTGTGTGTGTGTGTGTTAATGTAAATCTAGATTGGCTCAGAATTACCTTGTAGCCATGGTTGGGTTTCTTCCCCTTTTGTTTTTTCTTCCTTAAAATGAAAGCAAACAAACAAAACCTAAGTAAGATATAATAAACTGGTTGCTAGTTCTGGCATGATAATGTCTCTGGGCCCAAAAATAATGTAAGAGGCTGATTGACTTAGATTCAGAAATCTGTTTGCTGTTTATAACTCTGGCTGCAAAAACCGTAAAAACAATTTAAAAATTTCAGAAATCTTTCCCCCATATCTTTGTGAATATCTAGCTTTCACAGCTTTTACTCTCCTCATAGTAAAGTTGTTAAACTCTTATCTCTCTCTAGATAGCAAGTAAAGATGCAGAGTCTAAATAAATAAAAGTAAACTAAATAATAAAAGTCTAACAATCAAAGCTCCCTCAAGTCCCTTTAATCTATTCCACCTTCACACTTTTCCAGCCTTGGGAATTAGGGGAGGGAAGGCAGCATGTTAAATCCCAGGCTGATTTCCCACAAGCGCTGCTCCTCGCTCGCGCTTCCCTTTTGCCCCGATGGTACGTGTCAATTTCACACAAGCTGCTGCGTGGCCGCATTTTGCCCCGGAGCTTCGCACAATTTCCCCCGTGTCTACTCAATCCTCAAAAAACAAGATTGAGTTGATGCGGGGAAAATCACGCAAAGCTGTGGAGCAAAATGCGGGTGCGCAGCAGCTTGTGTGAAATTGACACGTACCATCAGGGCAAAAGGAAAGAGCGAGCATGGAGCAGCACTTGTGGGAAATGTCTCATCAGCTCTCAGAAGCAAAGCAGGATCACTATTTGGAAGGGAGACCACCAAGGAAGACTCTGCAGAGGAAGGTAGTAAACCAACTCTACTTCTCACTTGCCTTGAAAGCAGGCCCATAGCGCCCATGGGGCCCACAGAGCCTGCCCCCCATGGTTTTTATGGCCCCCCTCCGCACCGCCTACTGCTGCTCCCTCAAAAAAACCCAAAACCAAGTGCTGAGCCAAGGTTTCTGGCTGGCTCTCATGCTCCCTCCTCCTCCTCCTTCCGCGGTGGCACTGCTGGCGGCTCCTCGCTGGGTCGGAGCGGGCACAGGGAGCTGAGCCGGTGGTGCCGGGGAGACAAAGGGGGCTGGATGGCGGGTGAGGGGGGATGACACACAGAGAATGGGAGGGAGGGGAGGAGGGTGGGCAGGGGGGGCTTGGTCTGCACGGAGGCTCAGGGAGGTGGCAGACATGGGGTGGCTCCGCAGGGCTTGGTCACCAGGCCATGAGGGTGTCACGCTCTGGCCCGCGGGGGGGGGCCTACTTAAGCGCCCTGCAGACAATACAGCCGGGTCCCTCCTGCCCAGAACCTACCCTGGTGGCCAGTCGCTGAGAGAAATGGAGAGAGAGCGAGAGAGAGTGCCCTGGCATGCCCGCAAGACCCGAGGGCTCCTCCGCGGTGCCAGGGCTGTCCCTGCTGTTGGTGGCGGTGCTCTCCTCCCCCCTTGGTTGCAGCTGGGGCTTCCTTAGGAGTCCCAGCAACTAAATCGAAGTTAATTTATTTAACTTTGATTGGCTGGTGCCCCCCCGGCCCCCTCCCAAAAAACTCCTTAGCTATGGGGCTGCTTGAAAGCCCCTTGCTGGAGTAGCCATAAGTCCACTGTGACTTGACCGCACACAGAGGTATATTAGGGAAATTAGCTCCTCTTGGGGTAAAAGCTGCATATGATAGTTATTGCAATACTTTACTTCATGAAAGCTTCATTCTCCAAAGGCAGATAGACTACATATCAGCTATCACACTGTTGCAGATTTTAAGTTTAAAGCACCATTTAAGATGCTTTGACACAGCAGGCCTGAGAGTTTGCGTTTAGGTTCTAGGGCAAAGCCTGCTTTCCCCCCCACTATTTAGCCAACCTACAGCTTCAACCTTGAGAATGATAATTTATGAATCAATGGTTGTACGTCCATGGTAACTCATGAACAAAGTTTGCAAAAATTATTATTTGAAATACTCAGAGGTATCTAACATCGGGCCTTCAGAGAAAAAGAATTTAACATTTTAATAAAGTCATGTGAGGCTCACACAATTGTGTCTGTATAAGAAAGCCACACCCTAAAACCTCTATATCTCTCTAGTCTGAGTTGTGGTGAGACAATCTTATATTTTCTACAAAGGCTTGGTAAAAATTTTAGAAATTGAATTTTATCTTTAAGTGCAGGCTAGCTAAAAGAAGGGAGGACCCATTTATGTATGCTAGTGTTTTCTGTATAATTGTGGATCTGGGTTATTTAATCTGTTCAAGGGTAACTAGAGTGATTTTTAAATAAAGTTCTTCAACGACGACATGAATGATCATTAGCTAGGATACAAGGTTTTCACCAAGACCTGGAATAAAAAAATTTCTAATCTCTTTCCAGGCAGAAGACCAGCACTTGTACTGATGATCATTGGAGAGACTGATCATTCGTCACCCAGTACCATAGAGTTTGCTAACACCTTTCCCTGTGCCCAGCAAGCTGGCCTGCAGCTATGATGGGCCATTTTGGAGTGGCCCTGCTCAGGGAGGCTGAAGCTGCTGGGGAGCGCACCCACCATACGCCCTGGGCCTTGCAAGTGGTTGCCAGGCACTAGCCACAAAAGAAGGGGCCTTCAGCTGTATTTCCTGGCTGGAGACAGCAGCCTTAGTCCTCCAGGGCTCCCTCCACCTAGGGATGCCAACCTCCACAGACAGACTGTACCACTAATTAAATTAAAGGTAATTAGGTTAACTGTCCCCTAAATTTTTTTAATGCCCCCTGAAGAAGAAAAAATCCTGGCTATGGGCCTGCCTGCCACCAAGTGCTTTTAGAAAGTGGGTGGGGGCAGGTGAGGGTTTTGCCCAGCAAGGCTTCTGATTGGCCATCAGAGATTTGATTGGCTGTGCACATCTTGACAGCACAAAGATCTTCACTATGTGACTGAAGGTAAGCCCCAACAGCCATTTGGTGGCTGGTTCTGCCTCCTGTGGCAGCGATTTTGTGGTTGTGCCCACCACACTATGTCAGAATTCTAAAAGTGTTCATAGGCTCAAAAAGGTTGGGAAGCCCTGGATTAACTGCTTTGTTTCATGTAAGAGGACGCCTGCCTCGGGGAAAGGCCAGATTTTAGTGGCAGAGTGCATGTTTCATGACCAAGAGGTCCAAAGTGTAGTCTCTTGCATTGTTAGGTAAAAGAACCTTGGCTGGAAAAGATTTCTGCCTAAATTCTTGGAGAGACTCTTCTAAACAGAAGAGACAGTACTTGATCTAAAAGACCAATAATCTATTTCAATTATAAGGCAGTTTCATATGAGTGGGTATATATTACTTGCTACCTTTCATTTCCCCCTCTTCTTCAGCCCTTTGATTCTACAAAGAGGAAGGTGGTTAATATGTGAGGTTATCTGAGCTCCTTCTCACTCCCTCTCTCTTCTTCCATTTCTTTAACAGGACACGCTTTAATCTGATAAAAGAGCTCACTGCATTTTATATAACTTTATCATCTTGACTTTTCAACTGGTTAACAGCCCTTATCAGCTAATAAAAACCTCCCCCGACAGAATGGCAGAGTGATCGGGAAAGCCATAAACAGAGAAAGGAAGAAGACATCTATAGTTAAACCAAGCTTGAATGCCTGTTTGCTGCCAAAACCCTCCGTAAATACAAAGGTCTAACAGGTTTATTATCCTCCCTTTGATTGTATGTCATTATAACTGCATTGTTTTCAAAAACACCAATTCCTCCTTAGTGCACACTTTGCAATAAAACACACATATCCAGGTTCTTCTAAAAGATTAATAGACATAGTTCCCTTTGGATTCTAAACCAGTAAAATGACTAGATATCACTGTGCAAATTTCAAGTGTACTGTTGCAGTCTTTGTTACTGATGCTCTCTGTCAAATCTTTTGGAGAAGGTATAGTAAGGATGGATCTTGAAATAATCAAGGAAAGAACTGGACTGACTATCATTTATAGAGCTACCCTTAAGTAAATTGCACACAGTGCCAGTACAAGTATTCACCCTCCACACATATATTTGTACATAAGTATGATCCATCCAAGCAACTTGCTTGCTACAAAAGAAGTGGGTGGATCATGTATGGATGCACACATGAAGGCACCTGATACACATGCTATCCCACCATGTACAGAGTACATTGGGAATCAGACCCTTCCTGAAGCCCTTGTAAGTAATTCAAGGGGGGGAAGCACAGCATTAAGGATTCAGCTTGCCCCTGTGGACCAGAAGTTTCTCCAACCTGGGCATGAAGCCTGGGCATGTGTGAAACTACAGCTTAAATGACACCCAGCTATTATGGTTACCAGTCTCAAGCTGGGGCCTGGAGTTCTCCCAAAATTACCTGATCTCCAGGTTACAGATATCTACTCCCTTGGGGGAAACGGCAGCTTTACTGGATGGACTTTATGGTACACTGTGGAGTCCACCCTCCATCCCCATGGAATACTATAGAGTCTAGGAGAAATTGAAGTACTAGAGTGACATCACATCCTTTATGAGCTCTCTCCCATAACACCACACTCCCCGGGCACCACCCCTAAATCTCAGGAATTTCTCAAGCTGGGGTGGGCAACCCTACCAAATACTCTGACTATGCCACAAATGTGTTGGGACTATGAAAAGTCTGCAACTTTATGCTGACCCTTCCTCACCTTCCTTACTTCCTCTGTAAGGAACATGAAAGGGATACCAAGAGGACTGTATCTGTAGTCAGAAGATCTGAATTAGTTTCTGCCAGGGAGGTCTTGGGTTCAATCTTAAATGGATACAGAGGAGTGGAACCGAAAGTCTTGTGGCCAATCTTACAGCACTCCCCATTTTGGTGTTGACTGAAAATATGGGCATTGCTTAGTCATAGTTGGTTTGTGGGTGATATGTACCCTTTCTGAGGAACTCTAACTCTCAGGCTTAAGATGGAGCATCAGTTGTGTTCGCAAAGGTGGAAACCATGTCTCTGTATTTAGCATTCCTTGCAATGTTGCTGCATCCTCCTGACTGCTTTCATTGTTCATGATATCCCTGCATCTTTTCTAATCAGGCAGACTCATGAGCAATTTATTATTAGTTCAGGATTATTAGACAACTAGAAGTAGAGGTTAAGACGCTGAGTTGCAGACCGGAAAGTCTGTAGTTTGGCAGTTTGAGATCCTAATGCCACGTGACAGAGTGAGCTCCCATCTCTGGCCCCAGCTCCTGCCACCTACCAGTTCGAAAGCAAGAAATTGCAAGTAGATAAATAGGTACCACTTTGGTGGGAAGGTAACAGTGTTCCGTGTGCCTTGGTGTTTAGTTATGCTAGCCACATGACCACGGAAATGTCTTCGGACAGCGCTGGCTCTTCGGCTTGGAAATGGAGGTGAGCACTGCCCCCTAGAGTCGGATTTGACTGGCTTTTGAGCAAGGGAAACCTTTATCTTTACTTAGAAGTATAATGCTGTAATTTCCTTCCTATCTTTTAGTACTCATCAGCATACCACATAGTTGATCAGCATTAAATAAGTCATGCAAATACATTACTTTGTCATATATTGCACGGTGATATCAGGATAAAACAAACACACTTTTTATTTCATGTGCTTTCCAAAAAGTCCCAAAGATGGAGGGAGTTGCTGCATAATAAATATCTTGTTTTAAATAATTTCAGAGGGTTAGTCTCTAAGGTACTCCTGGACTCAAATCTAGTTGTTTTAAATAGGAACTCCAACCATGGTTCTTCTCGGAGGCACGTGAGACATGGACAATCAGTGCAAATTATAAAGTGGGAGATATATCCCCATGCTGTGGACAGTAAGATGCAGGGAGTTCTGATTATGCAATATATCACAATACATTCTCATTTTGTCTTGGAATATCCCTTGCCTCCTCTGCTGGCTTTTGAAACTGCAAGCATGATAATATGAGAAAATCATACAGTACTACACCAGTTCTATGAGGTATTATTTTCCACCTTTGAAGTGATTCAAATATGATGCAGAAAGGGACATAAGTGAAAGGAATATTTAAGTTGTGGTTCTGCAGCCCAACAGAATAAACCATAATATTTGGGAAGTTAATTAAACGTTTAGAGGAAGTCCCCTGGATATTGCTTCAGGGTAGAATATCAATTATTATTATCTTTTGTGTCATATAAATAGAATTAATACGAACAATTGGTCATATATTTTGGTCTGTAATATGGATTGTCGCCATAATTAAACTCTGGTTTTTCTTGCTTCATAGTGAAGTTAAATGCTTACATAATTCTTATAAAGTAGTAGCAATTCTTGTTTTAGTTTGCAGTTAATTAGAACTGCATTTATGTTTACCATACAGACCTGAGCCTTCTTTGGTGGACTCTGTGAATGCAAGCCCTGATTTGGCACCCTAACAGATTTCCCAGTGTATAGGATGTGAGACCCCTATCCTCCCTCCTGATGAGACCCCTCCATCTGATCCCCACTCCCCTCTAGGTCAGTTTTGAAGGACACTCCCTTAGAAGGTTTGGTGGGGATCCCCAGGATGAGTCTCAGAGAGGATGTCTGGTCTCCCATTACCAAAGTACATTCTATCACCGAGGCAGGATGTTAGAGAGAGCCATTTTATCTACCCCCAGCTCCAAGTCATGTGTAATAATAACATACCCTTTGCTTCAAAAAATGTTCCATCAAAGCATTCATGTCTCCCTTAAGTGTGACCTCTGATCCACTTGTTGATCAAAGCAGCCAAAAATCTAATCCACTCAGGATGATCCATGAAGGGGACAGTTCTACTATCACTTCATACCAGGATCTTTGTGACCTTCCCACCGTGGAATGTTAGGGATCACCTCCAAATCTGCCTGCCAGATGTGGGCAGGAGTTACCTTGAAACTGCCCAGTGAAATTCAAACTTCATCTCTTGGATAGCTCCTAATCCTGGGAAAGTGGAATCCCATGTCTAGCTATGGGGTCCTTGTCCATATAAGGGCCAGCCCAGATCGAATGTGTGTCAGATTCTCTCACTGCCTGGATACCCCAGCATCTGCTTTGCAGGACCCCTTTTCTTTGTTTTTCTTGATACTGTGCTGCCTTAGACTTCTGCTGTAGGGACTTCCGTCAATTCACAGCATTTCACATGTCTCCCACCTGAACATCCTTTCTTCCCTCCTCCTGCTCCATCCCTCATCTTTATCCCACCCCCCCCCCGTGTGTGTGTGTGTGTGTGTGTGTGTGTGTGTGTGTGTGAAGTAGAGGGTGGTTAAGTGTGGCTTATTGTGGTTCATTTCCAATTTAGTTGTAGTTTGACTAGAGATTGACTATTAGTGAATAAATGCTCCAGTTAGTTTGAATTAATTGGTTTCTGTTACTCTTCTCCTTGGAATATTGCTCTGGAAAAAGGACTCCATATACATAGTCAAAAGATCCTATGTTTACCCTTCTGTAGCCCCTTTTTACTGTTAATTTCCGCATCTCTGAACCCAGTTCAATTAACAAGGGCTTGGGTAACAAGAAACTTTTCCCTTGCTTGACAAGCGAAGAGTGAATGATTTTATCTTGTTTTGTGATTTTTATATTGCCTGAAAAGTTAGAGAAAGATCCCTTCTACATACATACATACATTCTGCAAACTAAACACCCAGTCTTTACTGAATTTTGGCTATTTTTGCTTTCTTGTTTAAACCAAAAGCTGGGCAGAACTGAAAGCTGAGAAAATCCTTCTCTTTGAATGTAAAGAGAAGTTTATAGCTTGTTGGCTTGTTGCCTTAAGTAATTTATTGCCTTGTGTAAAGCTAATGGGTGCTAGAGAAGAGGGAGGAGAACAACAACATTCCCGGCCAGCAAGCAGAAAAAAATAGCAGATTTCTTTGTACCACTTTCAAACAAGCATCTCACCAATATAAAGAAAGATGTTGTCAAGACTGTTTTAACAATGAGATGCAGATTCAGCCTTACATTCCTCTATGTGCTGTCAGAAGGTAAACAGAGCAGAAGTCTCCGATTAGCACTTTTGGGGGGGGGGGGCTTAGAGGGCTTTTAAGCACATCCATTTGAGCCGGAGAGAAGCCAGAATCACGATGGAGCCGAAACCACAGGGCAATAAAATAGTGCAGACAGCAGAAGTTATAACAGTGCAGTAGGAGAGCGAAACCTAAAGAAATGTGGACATCCTTTTTGGAGATGGAGCAAGAGTGTAGCCAGAGTAGTGGAAAATACCAATGCAGATTCCACCTGTGTCACATGTCCTGAATCTACTTCAAAGGAGTTCTAATGTTGTCCTTATCGGAGCTTCTGTGAAAAATCTCCTGCATTATAATCAACCGTAGTAGGAATCTTTTACCAGGATTTTAAGAATTCTGAAAGGCAAATTAGTGCATAACCCACATTCCAATGCCACACAGTCATTCTACTGACTCAAGTAGCTCATTTTATTAGGTGTAAGGGTAGTTGAAAGTATGATGGATGGAGAAGCTGTACGTTCCTGGAATGTGTCTACAGTGTTGTGAAGACTGTGAAAATGCAAAATGTCATAGAATCATAGAGTTAGAAGGGGCCATACAGACCATCTAGTCCAACCCCCTGCCCAATGCAGGACCAGCCTAAAGCATCTCTGACAAATATCCGTCTTCTTTAAAGCTGTCAGTGTAACGTTGGTGCTTCCAACCTGTCACGTTGGTGCTTCCATGACAGAGGACATTTGCAATCACCCATGAATTGGACCAAATAATTGGACCAATTGGATCAGCCCTACTAAAACAATGTTCAAATTAGCCAACAGACACTTAGAGAGCGCTTACACAACATTGTTTGCATGGTGATTGCACCTATTTCATTGTAGCTGATATAATTGTGATTTCATCTTTACACTTCATCACACGTAAGCTGTATCCATCGATGGGGAAACAAGCTTAATTTAATATGGCATCTTTTCTGTATTTACCATAAGAGGGACCAACACCCTAAATCTATCCTGATTATCCCAGACTACACAGGCAATGGCTTTTGAAGCACATACATAACCCTTGTACTATTTTTTGAAAGCCAGTATGATAGAGTGTCAGACTAGGATCTGGGAAACCCAAGTTCCAGACTCTACTCTGACATGGAAACTTGCTGGAGGGCCTTTGGTCAGTCACACTCTATCAGTCTAACCTACGTCACAGGATTGTTGTGAGGAGGAGGAGAAAGGCAGTGTAAATATGAAGTATAAATAAATGAAATAAATAATATTTTTGCTCCATTTGCAATAGCAGTAATACAGGGAACTACAACAGAAATAACATAGAGAACTGGAAGGAGACAATGACATGAGGTGAACCACTCATTATTTGAAGTCTGGTTTTCTTCTCATTTAATTTCAAGGGCTGACCTCAAGTACTGGTCAAATTTTAGCTGGTGCAATAATTACATCTATCTCACTTTAATTGTTCACTACATTTTCAATTTAAGAAAATGTTCTTCTTCATTTCATCCCTTCAACTCTTGCACTGAGCTACTCCTCCTCAGGAGCTTAATGCCTGTCAGTGGTGGTGTCTCATATATAATCTCCATTACTTCCCCCCCAGGGATGTTATGCAGTTGGATTAGAGTTTTTATAAAGTGCTCCGAGACCTTGAAATGAAAAGTACTGGACAAAATGTGAGGCATTGTGGCTAGAATTCAAAACAAAGTGATAGCAGAAAATAGAGAACAGACATAAAACAGAAATGTGGAGGGCCTTGGCACTGTGGAAATGTTGTAGAGAGTTGTGTATGCTCACAGCATTGAATGATTGATGAGATACTCAGGCATATCCTCAGTGCAGGGAGCCTGTTTGTTGAAAAGAAACAGTAAAAGGAGAGATGGGCAGGAAGTTAGATGGTCCAGTTGTTCTGATATTGCAACTACAGTGCGGAATATCAGAGACTGAATTAAGTAAAGGGCTGCTCCAGGGCATATGTCTCGTTCACCAAGGGCAATGGAAAGATTTATAACCAGGAGCAACAAATCAGCTCAGGGGCTTCCCGGGACTATAATTCTGTGATAATTTTAAGTAGGTTTTTTTTATTATTATTCCAGTTTTTCTGCAGACAAAGGTTGTACAGGGAAGCAGAAGGAGGGATAAGTATGTGCCAAAATATATGAGGGGTGATAAAGGCATCCATTCTTGTAAAATATTGCTGGAGATTTGGGACAGCCAAGCGGGGTGAGTGAGACAGCAGCTGAAAGTCTATAGGAACAACTTTCACTTATATGGATTCTTAAAGAACAAACATCTTTACTGAGGTTTTAGACTTAGCCCTAACATTTCCATTGAGGCTAAAAGTTAAAACTGTTCCAAACTTCTGGTTAGGCACAACCTGAGCAGTTCTGAATTGATGGGTAGGGATGCGCACAAATAGGAAAATGTGATTCAGTTTGGTTTGTGGTTTGTGGTGTGCCCAGCTTTCAAACCACAAAGCATCACAAATATCTAGGGGCTAAACAAACTGGTTTGGTTTGTGAGGTTCATGACAAAGTAGAATGGCCCTCCAGTGTGATAGAGACACCAAACTCACAGGAGATCTCCAGCTGATTCTCCTCTACCTGTCTTCCAAGTTTGGTGAGTATTGGAATTTTGGGGTCCAAGTTACACCCTCTAAAGAAGGTGCCCCCAGGAAAGTTCTTTCTGGGGAAATAGGCTCAGGTTCAGGAGGTTCTGGAGTATATAGAATGGATCCTGTGCAGGCTAGAGACACCAAACTTCCAGGGGAACTCTGGCTGACTCTCTTCTAACCACCTCTCCCTCCAAGTCTGGTGAGGTTTGGATTTACGGGGTCTGAGTTATAGCCTTCCAAAGAAGGTGCCCCCATCCTCTATTGTTTCCAATGGAGACAAAAGAGCAAAAAAAAAAAAAGCATGGGCAACAGAAGCACAGCAGAACCAGTGCAATGTGCCCAGCAGAACCAGTGCCACTGTGGCAGTGCAAACCCAACAGGACTAAGGTCAAACCAGAGAATCTTTGTAGTAGTAACTGAAGGTGGGGGCATTTTTGCAAGCCCAGCAGAACTGGTGCAACGTGCTAGTGCCCAGCAGAACCCAGTGCCATTGTGGCAATGCCATCTCAATAAGAGTGATTTCTAGCACAGAATCACACTCCAAGGGGGGTTGCAAGCCCAGCACAACCAGTGCAATATACTAGTGCCCAGCAGAACTCAGTACCAATGTGGCAATGCCAGCTCAATCACAACCCAAGTAAGAGGGGCATTTTTGCAAGCCCAGCAAAACCAGCACAATGTGCGGAGTGCCCAGAAGTACCAGTGCAACCACAGAGTGCCCAGAAGTACCAGAGCAATCACAGAGTGCCCAGCAGAACCCAGAGCATTGCAAGCTTTAAAAATTTATCTCAAAGCACAGAGTCACAAATCCAAGCGAGTGGGGGATTTTGCAAGCTCCGTGCAATAAAAGTGGAAGTGGACACAAAGGATCTCTGGTAAAGGGGGGGAAATAAACCCTCTTGAAACTAACATGACTAATTTGAAACTGACAACAATGTTTCCAAGGCTGGAGATTTTGGCCTCCCTGTTGTTTTGAAGTTTGGTAAACCTCTTCTTTGAGTGAAGACAGTCAGTATGGGAAAGTATCCATTCACCAACCGACATGAATCTCCACGAACTGCTTTAAAGTTAGTTGAAAGTTCATGCCAGTCACCCTTCCATGAGCTTTGCTTCACAAACTACTAACTGGCCAAAATTAATCACAGACTTTAGTTCATGAGCCGGTTCATGTCCATCCTTATTGATGACCAGCCACATACTGGGGTTCCATAGTTATCCTGTGATCATTTTTCATATTACATAGTCTCATATTACATTTTTTAAACTGCAGGAAAGTAAATAGTCAGAAAATGGCCAAAGATGTCTATATTTGTAATGGTAGAAATCAGTTGCAAGTATGAGACATGCATCTCTTCATGAGCTGGCCAAGATGGTCTCAGGCATGCTTGTGAAGATCCCAGGACTGGTGGTCCTGTGTGACTTCAATATCCATGCCAAGACCAAGCTGTCAGGATTTGCTCAGGATTACTGTCCCAAGTAATTCCTGGTTGCACACATTTAGCTCAACACAAACTGGATTTGATCTACTGTACTGATGATTGATCTCGAAGTGGGGGAGGTAAAGCTTACTTCATTGTCATGGACAGATCATTACCTGATGGAGTTCATACTCACTGCTTCCTCTTCCCTCTGCAAGGGGGACTAGCCACGTTGGCAAGGGGAGTTGTAAGTTCTTCCCTGAGAGCAGGAGTTACGCCACCTGTGCTCAAGGAGGAAGTGATTAGACTTGTTCTGAAAAAACTCTCTGAGTCCTACCATGTTGGAGAACATCCAGCCGGTCTGCAATATTCCATTCTTGGGCAAGGCGTTGAAGTGAGTGGTTGCTTCTCAGCTCCAGGAACTCTTGGAAGAGACTGGTTTTCTGGACCCATTTCAGTTTGGCTTCAGTTCTGAATTTGGAACAGGGACTGTTTTATTCACCTTAGTTGATTACCTCTACCAAGAACTAGGCAGGGGAAGTGTGACCCTGCTAGTTCTCATGGATCTCTCAGCAGTCTTCAGTATGATCAACCATAATATCTTACCGGGCCACCTCTTGATGCTGGAACTAAGGGCCACCCTGTTATGGTGATTCGAATCCTATCTGGGAGGTCAATTCAAAAATGTGCTAAGGAATCTTGCTCTGTTCCATGGTCTTTGGTGTATGGGATTCCTCAGAGTTCTTTCATATCCTTCCATGTTATTTAATATCTGCACAAAGCCATGGGAGAGGTCAACAGGAGGTTTGGGCTGCAGTGTCACCAGTATATGAATGATGCCCAGATTTATCTTTTCCACATAATTCTGAAGAAATGGTTTATTTTCTAAACTGGTGCTTGAAGTCAGTAATGGGCTGGATGAAGGTGAGCAAGCTGAAACTAAATCCTGACAAGACAGAAGTTCTCTGGATTAGTAGAAAGGCAGTCCAGGGACTTGAGATCTCTCCTATCTTGGATGGGATTACACTCCCCTTGAAAAGTAAGGTTTACAGCTTGGGAGTGCTGTTCAACACAGCAGTCACCTTAGAAAATCAAGTGGCTATTTTGGTTAGGAGTGCTTTCACAGAGCTTTGGCTGGTACACCAGCTGCAGCCATTCCTGGCTCAGTCATCTAGCCACAGTGATCCATGCCTTAGATACATTTAGAATGGACTACTGCAATTAGCTCTACTTGGGGCCATCCTTGAGGAATGTTCAGAAACTGCAGCTAGTATAGAATTCTGCGGCTAGACTGCAGGGCAGGGCCATTTATTGGGATAATGTGACCCTTATATTGCTGCAATTACACTTGCTTTCTCTCTATTCTTGAGCCCAATTCAAGGTGTTAGTTTTGACCTTTAATCTTCTACATGACTTGGAACCAGGGTATCTGAGGGAGTGTCTTCTCCAGTGTTCCCTCTAAGCTGAGTTAGTGTGAACTAGCTCACAGGTTTTTTTAGCTTCTGGCTCATACAGTTTTGTCTTAACTCAGGAAGGATGGCTCCAGAGCAAACTAATTTATGCAGCAGCCAAATTGCTTGCTCACAACTTTAATGCCAGCAGCTCACAAAGTAGAATTTTTGCTCACAAGACTCCACAGCTTAGAGGGAACATTGGTCTTCTCCTATACATTCCTGGCCAAGTACTAAGACCCCAGGGAGAGGCCCTCTTGACTGACCCATCAACCAGAGAAGCTCATCTGGTGGGTACACAAGCGATGGCATTTTCAGTGGCAGCCCCACAACTGTGGAACAACCTCCTCAGGGAGGAGCACCTAGCCCCTTGACTCTTGAAGCTGAAGACAATTTCATTCATGATGGCTTGTGATTAATTTTAGCTCTTCTGCTGACTGACAGTTTTAAATTATTGATTTAAAACCAGTGGTTTTATATATGTTATGCATTTTATTGTTTTATGGCTAATTATATTGTAAACTGCCATAAGTTCCTGTGAAGTCGCAAGGTGGCCAATTAATGTTTTAAATAAATAAATACAATCTCATAACACTTTTATCTTCTCTGTCACAGGCTTCAATCTGAAATTACAAAGATATGTATTGCTGGCCATTTCCTGGCAACATTCATATAAATGTTTATTAAAGTTATGCAGAAACATATAATGTGGGAAAGCAGTATGTATATCCCAATAGTTAGCCAGGAATAAGTGTAAGTACAAACATTATAATAATTTGGCTAGACTAGACCTGAATCTAGTACTTTCTCTAGAGAGTGGCCAGGAAGAGATGTTCAAAAGAAAGAAAATTTGGCCTAAAGGCACTAGATTCAAATTTCATACATTATTTAATACCCATTGTGTTTTTTTAAAATTAGAAATTCCATACAAACAATGCTTGTTTTATTTTGTAATATCAGAAGATATAGGAAGAGACTTCAAATCAAGCATCTTAATTCAATGCTAGGTGAGTAATCAAAAAATGCACTACATAATTCATATGAGTCATAGACATCATTCTGTAGTTGGGCCTATGATGCAGATCATAACAAGGGGGGCTTCCTTTGTGTATGAGACATCTTAATTCAGTGCATAACAAATACTCCAACCTCATAAATGATTCATTACTGGATTAAGTACTGAAGATTTCTCCAAAGACATGTTTTGTGGTGCATTAAATATGCACATGGTTTTTATGGAAAGATCACCAGTGTCTGTTTTATCTCAGGAATATCTTTCAAATGATAAAAGTTGATATCCAAGCATTGGGGGGGGGGGAGAGAAAACAACCATCTTCAGCTGTTGTGGTGAGACACATCTGTACAAGAATTCCTAACAATGTGTTCGTTTCAGCACCATTTTAGCAATACCCCAGGTTCAGAGAGGTACTTGACTCCACAATTTATACCAGATTTATACTGTACAACAGTGGTACTGGATTTGTGCCTCATATACATCTGTGTGAATGAGAGAAGAACCGGAGCCACTGAATTGTTTATGGAAGCAAATCAACATAGTATCTCCTACCATCGCTGGTCTTTTCTTGGCCTTTGGGCTGAATCCAAAGAATTGCAAGTGAAACTGTGATCCAGAACACACCATATCTATCTTCTCCCTGACTTCTGCGGCTCCCTGTACTACCTGTAAAACTAATTGTGATGCCTAGAAGGTCATTGGGACAGCATCGGAAGTGATGTAGAAGAGGCCCAAGGTCAAGAGACAATGGTCTGTTGTATGTGCCTTCTGCATGCACAAGATCACCTTTGGATCAAACTCAGTACTTTCCACCCATTGTCATTTTTAACAATTCCTCTCATACTTAATATAAAAGATACTGCAAAAAGGACACCCATTTTGAGTATTTCCATTCTAGGACTTCTTCTATGTAATGCTGATTTATTTTGACTTTGACTCCTTTTCCTAAGTATGCTTTGGAAGTTACATTGAAACTCTTATAAAACATTCAGTTAAAATGATTCAAACCTATCTTAAAATCTCAAATCTGTTAAAAGTTTAACTTTACTAGCCCAATAAAAGTGTGAATGGTTAGACGGTGATATACCAAGATGGAGTATCTAAAAGTGTGTATGGAAGAAGAACAGTCCATGGAAAGATGTGTATAGAGAATGAGTGCATGACATATTTCACATTTTTAAAAAATGAAACAAAATCTTAGCCTATAATCACAGAAGGAGGTAGCATACTAGGTAAGTAATGCCAGAAGGTTAGTACTAGGAAAACCAGTGATTAATAAGGGATGGAAAGAAGTGAGACATTGTGTCCCATCAGGGATATTCGATCACCTCTCTGTTCTGGTCAGTTTGTTTGCAAATAGTAAGCAACATCCTTAAACATGCCAGTCTCGCCTGTTTGGCCTCCCTACATGGCTCCCAAAGCCAAGACTTTCTGCTCATGCTAATTCAATTACATTTGTGCACTGCCTTTGCCACCTGATGTCATTTTAATCCTACCTGTAACTCTTCAATCCATTAAATTTGAGCATGGGCTATCAACTGATGAATGCCACGAAATGCACAGGCACAAAAGGCAGCGCACTTATTAATGATTTTAGATGATGACCCTGAGGCATACGTAATCTCAGCAAGCTGGTACTTTGTGGGTATGTATCAACAGCCATCACCTGTCCAGCCACAGTGTGCTGAATATCACCCCTGTGCAAAAACAAAACTACTGAAAATATAGATTATTTTTGAAATTGTTAGCAAAACACTGAGACAATTATATCAAGTGCTCAATTTGATCGTGAACGAGCAGTGCAGAGAAGGTAAGTTTAACTTTCAAAACCTCTCTTGCAAACATCGGATCATCCCTGTCTGACATTACTGCTCCCCTTCTGAAAGAGTAAACAAAATACAACTTGTTTCTCTTTCTTTATAAGGTCCCTCCTTTCCAGTTCTCCTTTCTACTAAGCTCCCTTTGTCATCTGTTGTCATCGTCTGTCATTGTTGGAAGAACCTTTTCTCTTGCTCTGGTAAATGGAACTTAGCATTTCCATTTGTTTCATTCAGTCACCTTGTGTGATTTCTCTTCTGTCATTCTTTTGTATCTTCCTTCTTATGGCATTTTAGAAAACTTCCCACTCGTTATAGCAATGTCATTTACTAGGCTCTCAAATACATGTTTTAAAAGTTGCTTCTTCAGTTACTCTTTTTCACCCTCACCTTGCTAAATTCCTCAAATGCACTTGTCTTCAACTTAAAAAGAAACAAGAAACTGGAAGACTCTTAAGACTTGGAAAATAACCCAGAAATGCAATGAAACAAGAAGGAAAGCAACCCTAGGAATCATCTGCTACAATGAGGTCTATTAAGAAAGTCACCATGGTCTTCTATTAGTCCTGAACTAATCTTTTAATTCCCTCTTCTTAAAGGATTTGCCTTCCTATCTTAGCCACTGGATGGCTTTGCTATAGTTGTCTTTTGTGCTTCCTCGTTATTCAGCTCTTGTTCTGAAACTGCCAAATCTTCATTTTTAATTAGTTTTCTCCACCTCCCCTATATTCATCAGTCAAGTTAAGTCATAATATCTTCACTTTAGGCCCTTTTTGAGCCAATTTATTGGTCATTTTAGTGTAAATTTCCCCCAAGCAAGTAGGTATAGGTCCTTATGAAATTATTTATTAGACATAAGCTAAATCTTTGATTTAATTACTGCATTGTCCCTTTGAAATCACCAGATATACTACTATTAAGATTTGACATTGAATCTAAACAAATTTGTAAAAACCACTTGGGCCAGTTAGTTGCTACTCTCCTCTGAAGGAACTGCAATACATTGAACATTTGTTGACTATCAAAAGAAGGGATGGGCATGAACCAGGAAAATGCAGTTTCTGAACCCCAAACTGAACTGAACCAGGAGGCTTGTTTATGAACCGAACCGTTTTGTGTAGTTTGTGGCCCTGCAAACCCCGTTGAAAGGGACTACAGTGCAGAAAGCCTGAAAAACAGCTGAACAATGGAGAGCAGCTTGCTCCCTGCCACTCAGCTGTTTCAGGCTGTCTTGTGCAGTCCCTATAAAGTCTAAAGGAACTGCAAAACAGTGCAAAGCTGCATGATGGGGAGGCGCTCCCCACCATGCAGCTGTTTTAGGCTGTCTTCTCCAGTCCCTTCGAACTTTAAAAGGACTGCAGAAGACAGCCTGAAAAACAGTGCCAGAAGAAAGGGGGTCTCTCCCAGGAAGGGACTTCCCTTCCACCTTTCTCCTGGCCAGGGCAAGCCGTGGGGCTTAGTTGCTATTCCAAACTGTTTACAGATTGGCTTCAGAATCATGACTTTAATGAACTACCATGGTGATGGTTTTTATTACATTTGTAATCTACCCTTCCCATAAGAAGCTCAGGATACACAGAATTCCTATTTCAATTTTATCTTCATAGCAGCCTTGTAGATGAGGCTGAGAAACAGCTGCAAGTGATGGTGTTCATGAGCTTCATGGCCAAACACAGATTTAAAATACAGGTCTCCCAGCTCCCAGTCACTATGGTGCCCAGTCTGTTGATTAGCAACAGGAAAGCTATTTTGATAAATGTCAGGTGAAGAGATGCCCATATTCTGCAAATGTGTTTGGTTGCAAATGGCAGTTGACGTTTCTACTGCGAGCTGAAGTTATTTCTACTGCCAGCACTTCAGTGACCAGTAAGAAGATAGCTTTTAATTGTAGTTAAGCTATGTGCCTTCATTCATATGTTGCTGGTAACCAGCAGGGCTTTTTTCCTGGGGGAATGCACTGGAATGGAGTCCTGGAATTTCTTCAACAGAATTATTTTAAAAATGTTTGAAAGTTCATGAGTTTTCAGTATACAGACTGAAAACTTCCCTTCCCTTTTGAGAGTTCTGGCACCTCATTTTCCAGAAAAAAAGCCCTGGTAACTAGACTTACCTTTAAACCAAGGGATGCATCCAGATGAAATTTCCCATCAGTGGAAATGAACTTTCCTCCTTCCTCCTCCCCTCCCCCTGCAGCCCACTGATCTCCACACAATGATGCTCGAGCAGGATAGGGGACTCTGAGGAATGGCATGTGTGTGGTCTGCAGTGGAAAGGGGGAATCGGTGAAATGAACCAACCTCAGGATTCTTTTGTTTTGGCTCAGGTGGTAGGGGAGGTGTGTTCATCAGCCCAACATATGTCTATGAATGAGCCCAGCATATCTCACATGCTTGAACGTGTGCTGCAGAGACACTTTTTGATGAGTTGGAATGAGGGCAGTAGGCAGAGTAAAGGGATAACAGCAACTCAAAGAAGGTGCATAGATTGGACATGGCAGGGTGTTAAGGGGATGCAGCCTGGCTTTTGAGAACTGCTTTATAGATTAGCAATCTGTCTGCCTGTTTAAACACTTCCCTGCAGCTGCTCAACATTTATATTTGTACACACACAAATACTACAAGAATACCATAAGTCCCCAGTGCTGTCTGCTCACAGGAAAATAACACTTAGAGCATCTGGAATTTCCTACCATTCCAAGAACTACAAAATTCTGTGTTAGAACAGGCTCTCAATATTTAATTAGGTTTTCTAGACAAAGCATTATAAATTTAAAAACGCGACACATACAATGCACAAAATTGATGAAACTGACTTCCTGGGGGCTGAATTTGTAGCCTGGGCCAGGAGACGAGCCAGGAAGGTGTTCTTCGGGCTGCCACGTGGCCACTTGCAACCTGGGCTCAGGATTCATGCCTGGCAGTGGTGGGCTAGCCAACCAGTTTCAAGTAGCAGTCAGCCAATGTGCAAAGGGCATCCTGGGGGAGAAGCATTGACTCACAGGCCTCATCAGCTCTCCCCAAAGCTACTTAAACTGCCACCGCTGGTTGCTTCTTCTTGCTCTTCCTTCGATGCTCTCCCTCCCAATTACCCTCCCTCACGCTATGCTAAGGCTGGTGTTCTTTATGTTCTACATTTTGTCACAGTTTTGACATGTTTGGCATTGGGATGGATACATTTTGCAGAGGCTGGGCCTGCACGCCCACCTCCTCTGGTTGGGAGTGCCCTTAAGGAATCTTGGGGGTGAAGCCAAGATGCAGCATGCCAAGATTGGAGGTTGTTGTGTGGCTCTGAATATAACATACTATAACCTTTTGTATGATGCTATTATTCTTACTTACTTTTGTATCCCATTTTTCTTCTAAAGAAGTACATACATGGTTCTCCCCTTTCCTTTTATCTTCCCTACAAGCCTTTAAGGTTGGTTAGGTGGAGAAGCAATGACTGAGCCAATAACAACTAGTGATCTTCAGGGCAGAGCAGAGATCTGAACCCAGGACTCACCATATCTAAGATTCAACTGCTACATCACATTGATTCCATGCTATGTGCTGATTCAAGCCCTGTTGGGCAAATGGGACTGTAATGTATTGGAAATCGCTTACATGAATTGCCTCATTCACTCCCCATGCAAAGCTTGAGCCAGATGAAGGCTCCACTGAGCTGCATTGCCATTGGTCGCTCTCTAACAGCGACCAATCAGAAACTGTACAGTCTACAGAGAGGGAAAGACTCTCATTGGTTTTTAACTACACAATCTTATTGGTTGTTATCTGTAAATAGGCGTGGCTATGTTAGCCCGGGAATGTTTAAAAGGAGCCTAGCTCCCAATGTTAAACTGTTCTGGTTATGAATGCGTTTGAGTGCTTGTTCGTTACTTCATTAAAGCTGAATCACTTTGCTGAAATCACTCTCGAGTCTTTGTTAGCAGCGATCTAACAGGGACCTTTTGCTCTAGCCTTATATGGGGTGTGTCAAGCACTTTGCTGGAATGCTGCTTCCACTTCTGGCTACCCCTGCTGCAGTTACTTCCCAGTTTCAGCCTTTCCAACATGTCACATCTGGGAGAAAAAGCAATAGTCACAAGATCATCACTATATATCTATTTCCCTTTCTTTAAGACTCAGCAGAATGCCTGGTCAGCATCTTGGAGGCAGCATCAGCAAGATAGGAGAAGACATGGAGGCAGCTGGGCAAGCATCAGAAAAACTATGGATTGCAACACAGGCCAAACATGCACATCACTCTAGTGCTTGGGGTTACCTTAGGGTACCTTAGAAGAACCATTTTCAGATGAAATCTCTTATCATAAGCAGAGTTACACCCTTCTAAGCCTATTGACTTCCATGGACTTAGAATGTTATAACTCTGCATAGAACTAACTGTAAGTGTCCCACCAAATACAAGATGTATATGGTTGAGATCCACAAAAGTACAAGAGACATTATTTATAGACTCACTTTGGATCGACCTCAGTTAGAGAAAAACGTTGATTTTTCTTCTTTGACATATGAAAGAAATGCATTGGTATAATTTTTATTGTATTAACATCATTAAGCATGAACGTTGCCCTTGATCTTATGACAGAACTGGAGCTCAATATGAAAAGGCAAAAACTAGTTCAAGAATATCAATGCATGGTATGATTAGATGGCTATTAGTACACAAGCATGAGTTGTTACAAATGAGAACTAAAGTGAATATTCCCAAGGAAGTTCAGTATCATAAAACATAGCAGATCTGTATGGCCAAAATCCAGAAGCAAAAGTTGGATTTCCAGTGAGATTTTCAAGCAATGGCTTCTTAGATATATACCAAATAAAATGGCTGAATATGCTAGATGAAATGACAATGAGCTTGCAAGAACTCCTGGAATACAGATTCTGACTGGTTCGTGATATGTGAGTGCAACACAATTTGGAAGAAAGAATCAACATACTTGAAAAGCAAATATTGTCCATCATTTAAAAATGTTCCCATCATCAGACTGCACTGAAATGGTTTGTTCATTTGACTTATTTTAAACACAGGAGCAATGATCAAAGTATTCTATTTTAAATACTGATGTTCTTGGAATTGATTAGCTGGCCCAGAATTTGCAAGATCTAGGTAAAAACAATTGGACATCTAAGGAAGTATGTGATGAGTAAACAATGATGGCTTCAGCTTGTAACATTAGAAACTACTGAAATAGAAAATACCCATACTAACAATCCCTTTCTCTTTCTCTGTCCGTCTGTCTGTCTGTGTCTGCATGTTTGTGTGTTTCTAGGTTAGTTTTGATTAACATTGCTGGTACTACTGCTGCTGCAGCTGTTATTACAAATGTACCTACTAATATCTACTAGAATTGTTAACAGGATTTTGTAGGGTGGGCCTACAACATGTTCAGTACAGAACACAATAATTTCATGTGGTTGCATCCTATGGTCATTTTCTGCCAGCAGAAAGACATCTCCAGTGACAAAGGAGGGAAGGCAATTTTTGCCAGCTCCCTCATACACTGCAGACTATGTACCAACATCGTTCGGAAAGGGGTGGCTGACTCCTAGGGACAATGTTTCAAACAGGCATGATGGACTACAATGGGATAGGCAGCCAAGAAAGTCTTCCTGTTCTTTAAGCTCTGCTATCTGCATAGTTGCCACTGGATGCTAACCAGTCTTTGCCTCGAGACCTTATAATTTTAAAGTGGAAGCAGAGAAGACAGTCCAGTAAAAGAGCAGTGGTGCTGGAGAGGGGCAGGTTAACTGGCAGGTAGAAGCCCAGCAAAAGCAGTTCTGCCTATTATCATTTCCAGGTTTATCATTCAAGAAGGTTTCTTTGAAACGTCCCTTTCCAAAGCCATCATAGCAAGGCTGAAAACAAGAATGGAGACGTTTTACAGAGCAAAAATTCCATTCTCTCCTTCCGTTCCAATAAGCATCCTTTCTGGTTCTTCCACTTTGTTTATGCTGCAATGACAAGCACATGTCCTTTTGTAGAGTAGTGAAAATAGGCACATAATCATTCTGAGGAGAAAGCGTGAGACTCAGGCTGCTTCCTCAAAAGATAGGAAAGGAAAATCTGCCAGCTTCAGCGAAGCTAATTTAGCATACCTCAGCTTACTTCTACACAGTTCTGGCACCAAGTGAGGATTATAAGATCACTATATGAACTGGTGAAGGCATCGCACATGATTTTACCTTGGTTTGGCTTCACTTAAGTCAGTGGAAGTGGGAAATACTATGTAGGCGCAGCAGCTGTGCCAGCATATGGCTTTTGGGGATAGTGAATGCTACATCGTACAACTCTGCAAAATATCCAGCGGAACAACAGCTCTTTGATACAAATGCCAGATTCCCTTTTCTACACAATTAGCATCCAAAACCTGCAGGAGTCGAATTGACTACAGCCATATTAGCAAAATTTGCCAACACCATTGTGAACGGTATGTTTAAGAACACCAACAACAATGTAAACGTAACAAACTCTGCCCAGAAGATTAGAGTCCAAAAACGTCAAGACTATTTGTAAAGGGGAATGAATTCAACCAGAACAGCTAGTCTAGGCCTGTATAAATAAGTAAGGAATCTGCTTCCCTCTCAGTGGGATAAGTGAAAAGGTTGCAAAATTAAATTCTTACCTTTTGGTTTTGTTGAGCTGATAGAGTCTCATATTTTTTCCTAGAGGAGAAACAAAGTCCACTGAAGCAGTGTGATTAAGAAACCAGTTCATGAAATGAGACGTCATCCGTGTGTTTCATAGGACAAAGCAGACCGTATTTGTTTGTATATGAATTTTCACTAAACTGTCTTTAAACTCAAAGTTATATGTGTTGAATGTTTTCTATAAAGTACATACTTCGTACCGCTCCGTAAGCTTTGAAAGCAGAAATTTTAGTCAAGCCAGTTTGGAGCCAACAAGATGGCAGCTGTGTTTTATGTTTGCAACTTTATTTGAATGAGGCAGGTTTATTACACCAGGGCTGATCTTTCATAAGTAATTGTACTGTACACAGTATTTCTGTGGGTCTCTTATAGCACTATGTGCAATTGGTATTTTAGCAGAAAAATAAAATAGACAAAGCTTTTCTTCTTGCCTCAACAGTCAGAGAAAGTATGCACTGTGTGCTGGAGATGGTGAGGGCACAACTTTTAAAAAGATGTAAACGATCAAAAAAGGGCTTGGATCCAGACAAAGCTTTTCAATGGCAAAAAGGCACTCCCCTGCCTCCCACTTCCACAGCAGCCCACTGAGCTCCATGAAATGCTGCTCCTGTGGGATTGGGGGCATGGAGGAATAATATGAATTAGGGATGCCAGCCTCGAGGTGAGACCTGGGGATCTCCCGGAATTACAGCTCTTCTCCAGATTACAGAGATCATGGAGAAAATGGATGCTTTGGAGAGAGGACTCTACAGCATTGTACCCTATTGATGTCCCTGTCCTCCCCAGGCTTCACCCCCAAATTTCCAGGAGTTTCCCAACCTGGAGCTGGCAACCCTTCCCCCCAGCCCCTTCCAATGGCTGTGGGGGACCTGGCAACCCTTACATGAATGGGGATTCCAATGGGAAGGGAGGATTGATGAAAGTTATCAGCTTAGTCTGGATCCATCCTAAGGTCTTTGAAACAGCACCAGGTTGGGAAATACCTGGAGATTTTTAGGGAGGAGACTGAAAAGGGTGGGGTTTGGGGTGGGGAGGGTCTTCAATATAGTATAATGCCATACAGTCCACTTCCCAAAGCAGCCATTTTCTCCTGGTGAACTGATTTGTGTCATCTGGAGATCAATCGAAATAGGGGGAGATCTCCAGCCACCACCTGGAGGTTTAGAATAAATAAACGGAAGTACAGAAAAGAGGGTTGTGCATATAACAACACAGTCAAAAACTGTAACACTGTACCCAAAAATACTTGACACTTGATTCAAAACATTCTTATACTAACAATGT
This sequence comes from Gekko japonicus, assembly GCF_001447785.1. Classification (NCBI taxonomy): domain Eukaryota; kingdom Metazoa; phylum Chordata; class Lepidosauria; order Squamata; family Gekkonidae; genus Gekko; species Gekko japonicus. Next base: position 320,665 of record NW_015161422.1, read on the forward strand.
AGTACTCTAAATAACCATTCAGATCCATTCCAAAGACACCAATGTAAATAGTCCAACACAGTTCAACAAATTCCTAACAGTTAATAAATGTTCACAAAACTAAGAGGAGTAACAGTTGATAGAGCCTGTATTATTCAAGCTGGTTGGAATAGATATAGACTGCTGTATACAGTCAAGAGAAATATGTAGAAGAAGAAGAAGAGATTGGATTTATACCCCGCCCTTCACTACCGAAAGGTGGCTCAGAGCAGCTGACAAACTCCTTTCCCTTCCCCTCCCCACAACAGACACCCTGTGAGGTGGGTGGGGCTGAGAGAACTCTGACACAAACTGCTCTTTTTCAAGAACAGCTCCTTATCAGAGCTAAGACTTGCCCAAGGCCATCCAGCCAGGTGCAAGTGGAGGAGTGGGGAATCAAACCCGGTTCTCCCAGATTAGAGTCCGCGCACTTAACCACTACACCAAACTGGCTTGGTGAGCTTGGTGCTCCATCACTGGAGGTGGCCTGTCAAACTCCTGAAAGGAAACGGATGGGAACCTGGGCAGTCCATCACCACACCTTTTAGCAACTGTGTTTTGTGGACATCTATCAAGTGGTTAAGACGCTGAACTGCAGGCTGTGGAAGGTCAGTAGTTCAGCAGTTCGAGACCCGGGTGCCGCATGATGGAGTGAGCTCCCATCTCTAGTTCCAGCTCCTGCCAACCTAGCAGTTCGAAAGCAAGAAATTGCAAGTAGATAAATAGGTACCACTTCGGTGGGAAGGTAACAGCATTCCGATCACCTTGGTGTTTAGTCATGCCAGCCACATGACCACGTAAACATCTTCGGACAGCGCTGGCTCTTCGAAATGGAGATGAGCACCGCAACCCTAGAGTCGGATTTGACTGGCTTTCGAGCAAGGGAACCTTTACCTTTACTAGAAAAGAAATCCCTTTAATATTACATTTTACTAAATCCATCTTTATAGACTCTAGCATTTTTATTATTATTCTATATCCTGGTCCCAATTATTTCTACGTAAATATTGCTCTTCCTAACAAAAATAATATACATTTCTTACGAAAGTTTTCCTACAGCTATTAATAATATTTATCTTTAGAGTTTTCTAAAATAACATATACAAATGCCACAAATGCCTTATAACAAATATTTCTTTGACATTTAATTTAATTTCAATATTTGGGGGTTGGAGCACTGTGGGAAGCCGAAAAAGGGGGGGAAGAGGAGGAAAGGATATATAACAGCATAGGTTTTGATGTATGTTTGACTTTTTATTATATCCTAATAAATTGTTTTTGGAAAAAGAATTAATTTCAATATTAATTCAATTTAACTTTCTTAATTAACTTCTTGGTCATCATTAACCATCTTTTGCACTACTACAGCCATACTGAATAATAGTTATATTTAATAATTAGGGGCTGTGGTGGCTCAAGTGGTTTAGACGCTGAACTGCAGACCAGAAGGTCGGTAGTTCAGCAGTTTGAGACCCAAGTGCCACAAGACGGTTTGAGCTCTCTTCGCTGGTCCCAGCTCCTGCCAACCTAGCAGTTCAAAAGCAAGAAATTGCAAGTAGATAAATAGGTACCATGTCAGTGGGAAGGTAACACCATTCCATGTGCCTTGGCACCTAGTCATGCCAGCCACATGACCACAGAAACATCTCTGGACAGCCCTGGCTCTGACTTGGAAATGGAGATAAGCACCGCATCCCTAGAGTCGGATTTGACTGGTTTTTGAGCAAAGGAAACCTTTACCTTTACCTATATTTAATAACTAAATTGTAATAAAATTATCACACATTCCTTATCCAAAAGAAGAGAAAAACAGAAGAAAGAGAGAGAACTTCCATAGAGCTATTATTAAAATTTGTCTTTAAGTCACATTACAAGATTTTGAGCTTTTCTAAAGTAGCGGTGGCTCAAGTGGTTAAGACGCTGAACTGCAGGCTGTGGAAGGTCGGTAGTTCAGCAGTTCGAGACCCGAGTGTGCCGCATGACGGAGTGAGCTCCCGTCTCTGGTTCCAGTTCCTGCCAACCTAGCAGTTCGAAAGCAAGAAATTGCAAGTAGATAAATAGGTACCACTTCAGTGGGAAGGTAACAGCGTTCCGTGCACCTTGGTGTTTAGTCATGCCGGCCACATGACCACGGAAACGTCTTCGGACAGCGCTGGCTCTTCGGCTTTGAAACGGAGATGAGCACCGCAACCCTAGAGTTGGATTCGACTGGCTTTCGAGCAAGGGAACCTTTACCTTTTTTGAAGTAGGAAGCAAAAACTACCTTGTGACACCCATTTCTTTTAACATTTAATTTTTGGTCTCACTTTCTCTTAAATTTTATATCCTTAAATCTCATTAAATCTCATTAAATTCCATTTTAAATGTCACTTGCCCTGCTGTGTCAATTCCATCTTAAATAGCCCCCCCCCTTTCTTCTTTCCCTTCTTGAATTCCCAGTGGTTTATTTTCTGCAATTGTGGGTTGCTCTTGTAGTGTTTCAGTATGGGAGTAGATCTCTCTCCTTGTTTACTTGCTATATCCAAGAAAAATGTATTAGTTGTGCTTAAAATTGTCTTCCATTCCTCCATCTTGCTATCTTGTGTTCTTTCACTTCAGACAGGCATGCAGCTATGTTCTCCATTTTCACTTTGAACAGTTTAGTCTCTGATATTTCCACATCTTCCAATCTCGGTTCCTCACTCGGATCTTGTGCTTCATTTGGTAATTGTTTCAGCAAACTTTCTACTTGGTCAAATTTACAAAAAAGCTCCTGCATGTGGTCCGCTAAGAGACACAAATTGTGCTGCATTGGAAGTATAACTGTGTTAAAAATGTCTTTTAATGTTTCTGTTATTGCTTGAAAAGTAGCCATTGTTCCCACAGAGCAACTTAGCCAGGTATCTGGGTCAACAGTTTGCTTAAACTGAGCCGGAGAATCCAAATTAGCTCAAATATTCTTTAAATCTTCTTCCAACACTAATCTTTCTCTGAATCCACTTTAATTTCAATATAGTCCTAATAAATTCATTATAAAGTCACAGTCAGCTTCTTATCATGTTGATAATACCAAGTCCACTTTTTAATTTGTAAACAATTAGAGCCATAAGGGACAGCACAGTCAAAAATCTTCTAATAATTATAGTCCCTTTTAAATGTTGTTTCCTTTAATTTGAGGGCCGCTTCCAAATCGGGGGGGGGGGGGGGAAGAAGAAACTGCATAACAGTTCCCCCACTCCTCTTTATCTTTCTAATATTTTTTTACAGTCTGGTTAAATCCTTCAACCCTATTTCATAAGGCATTTTCATAAAAAAAGAACTTACTTGCAGAATATCTTCTTATAGTTTATGTAGAGAATCGCTTGATGTAGAAGAATGCTTAGTTTCAGTTTTTTAAAAGTCTCGTAGTCACAACATGGTGCCAAGATGGCAATTGCCTTGGCTGGGGCTTCAGGGCAAATGGGATACTCCAGGTCGAAGCCACCGCCAGGATCTGGCTCCCCGTCATGCCCCCTGCTTCAGGTACCCCTCTTCTGGGGTCCCCCTAGGAGTTTGGGAAACCCAGACTCCCCCAAACCATGCAATTCGGGTGGCTGCTGGAGCAGAGCTCCACGGCTCCCCCTGATCTCATTGCACTGAAACCAGAAGTCCTCCAGTGTTACAGTTTTTGGCTGTGTTGTTATATGCACCACCTGGAGTGTGGCAACCCTACTGTGAAATGGTGGTGGTGCTGTGATCACCATTTGATGTCATTATGTAATAACTCTCTGCCGAACTAATGAACTCTCCCCAGTGAGAGGTCTAAATTTACACTAGACATTATCAAAGTTCTCTGTGGGGTTGATTATTCTGGGATAATTGATTTAAATAGAAAGTAATCATTGCTACAGTTAGTTTTAAACAAATGTTTCTGAGTTACAGGGTTGATTCTTTTCATAATTCCACATACATAATTCCCTCTTTTCTCCATCACTGGAGAGGAGAAATGTACAATCTTTTTTGAAGAACTAAATAAAAAGGGAGCAAGCAAGGAGAAATTCTGCAAACTGTCAGAGATGTTACTGGAATGGAAGAAGATAGTTTTGCTGTCCTAGGACTAGATTAGTGGACTGGAATATGTTAGTTCAGATTTGTTATCAGAAACCTACAGAAGACACCTGCCATGATCAGCCACAGTTCTCAATACTAAGCTCAAACTATTTCATGTTCCATACTTACTTTTTACTATCAATACCAGTAGCACCAGGAGTAGGACAAGAACCATGACAGCACAAGCAACTGCAACATAGTACTACAAGGAAAAGCAGAAAAGGCTTTTAAAATTCCTATTGCTTGGATTAGATCTGCAGGCAGGTATGCACATCTGAACACAGTATAGTTGTCCTGGAGGGTGGGACTGAAAGAACTAAAGGGTTTTTTCACTTGAGTTGGATGCTAGGGATCCACCTCTCCATACCCAGCCCTACATCAGAGTCCCCCTTTCTTAAACATGAATGATTGGAGCTAAAGAGATCACTTTGGGACCATTTACCCCTCTCATTTTCACATGGGCATATTGATTTCTCCTTTGACCAGGGAAAGCACAGGATTTTGCACACAAAAAACATACAATGAAGCCCAGGTTTTCTGTGTGCGTGAAAAGCAGCCTCAACAGGCTGCAATGAGAAGCAAAAGAACAGCTTCAGGGACAGGTTGCTTAGGACTTTTCCTTCTGGCCATTTTTCTAACCTAAAGTCCCATCCCGGCACTCCCCCCCCCCCGGACAGTCTAATTATGAATGAGGTATCAGCCTCCTGGAGACATCTGCAGCCTGCAGGTGACCATCTTCTGTTGGTGCCTTCTAGAAATAGTCGACAGCATGTATATTTGATGATGACAGGGGTCATTTCGTAAAAAAAGAGGTGCAGGAGCTCATTAGCATAACTCCTTAGCATAACTTATTTGCATATGCCACGCCCCCTGACATCACCCGAAGTCTGTCAGAAGGCAACACCCACTGCTCAGGCTCCACTGGACTGTTTTGGACTGCTAGCTATGGGGGGGGGCACGGAGATCTGCCCTCACAAAGGAAGGAGAGCTTGTACCTGAATAAACCTTGGCCTTAAAGGTGCCACTGGACTGTTTTGGATTGTTATCTTGGGGGGGGGGGCTCTGCAACCTACCTGACTGTTTCTTGGTCCTTGTGGCCCAGGGCTGCTGGGAGCAGGGGAGAAGGCTTGTTGCATGTGCCCGCCCCCTGGGCTCTTTACTGCCAGAGCTCCGCTCCCGTGCGCTCCTGCAGGAAATGACCCCTGACTGAGACCAACATCTGTGCAGGCACAAGCAGAGATTCAGGCAAAACGTTTTTGCACTTACATGTAAAAGCATCTTCCAGACATGTGCTATCCCCAACAGAAGTAAAAAATGTAAAATATGAAGAAACAAATGGAGAACAATCTTATTTCATGGAAAGAAGTTTTTGCTTTTTTTTACACAGATAGCAATCAACCAATTCTCTTGAATGGTTCACAACTCACCGAGCTAACTTCAGGGGCAGGGGGAGGTAATCAAAGAAGATTATTTTAAATGATTGGGCACTTTAATAAAGCACTACACTATTCTTGCTCATATTTCCCAGAACACAAAGCAGCAGGATCAGTAAAATTATCTGACTTGACTTCCACAGACTTTCTGTTCCCTTCTTAGACATTGATGTGGGTTAAACAGATCTCACCAAAAATTACAGGCCCGCAGTATCTGATTAGAGAAGATGCATAAGGAAAAATGTGGAAGCTTTTCAACATCATCCATAAGATATCTGAAAAGTCCGTAGACATACTCATGATTTCAGCTCTAAGACTTTTATTAGGAAAGAACAAGACAACTTTCCCTGGCTTGCAGGCTGTTTTATATCCTTGAAAAACCCCACACCCAAAACACACCCCACATAAGTAATTGGCTATTTACAGGGGCCGAGAGTTCCATAGGCTCTCTGATTGGAGTGGGCTAGGATCTGCTAAACCCATTGTTCCTCGGAGCGAAGCTCGGAGGTTTAGCCTGACCGTGTGGAGCCTTTGTGTGCCACACGGTCTGTGATAGATACATTACACCCCTCCCCCCTTGGTCTGAAAGACATCCACATACATAGTCCTTTAAATATGCCAGAGTTTTATGTTCTCTGGTGGAGCGGCGTATTGCAGGAGTTGTCGGGGACACCAACACTGATGCTCTCGGTGGAGAGCTGGCTGGTGCCGGACCAGGGCCCCCATCCTCGGCAGCTGGAGAGTCTGTGGAAGGTTGGATTGGTGCAAGTGACGCTGCCGCTGGTGTGTTGACAAATTCTGTCGCTGGATCTCTGGGGCCTCGGGCATGTAGAGCTCTTCGGTTTCCTCCAGGTCTACTGGTAGCACTCACCGACGCAGTTGTTTGATGTGTCTTTGGAGCATCACTCCGTCCTCACAGGAGACCTCGTACAAATGGGGACCCTTGACTCATACCACTCTCGCCGGAATCCACGGTGGGCCCTTGATGTAGTTCCGAGCGTACACGGGGTCCTCAAAAAAGAAACCCCAGGTGGCTTCCTGGTCCTCCGTGTCCGGCCCGCGTTCTGGGGCCCTATCTGGGTGTAGCTTATCCAGGCCTGTCGTGAGGCAGCAACCCAGGAGCAGTTTGGCAGGGCTGCATCCTGTCAAGGTGTGTGGGGTGGTCTGTTGGCTGAAGAGGAAGGAGGCAAACTTGTAGTCCCAGTCCAGTGAGTCGAGCCGGCGGAGTGCGTCCTTGGTGGTTCGGACCATCCGCTCTGCTTGGCCATTCGTTGCGGGGTGGAATGGGGCTGAATGCACATGGCGGATCCCATAGTAGTCTGTAAAATCCTGGAATTCCTCGGATGTGAATGCTGTGCTATTGTCTGTTACCAAGGTGTCCAGGATACCCTGAGCACTGAAGATCTGCCACATGGCCTTGGTTGCGGATCTCGAGGAGGTGGACGGAACAGGAATGATCTCAAGCAACTTGCTGTAAGTGTCTATGAGGATAAAAAACAGTTGCCCCTGGAATGGCCCCACGAAGTCTAGGTGGAGCCGAGACCAGGGGCAGTGGGAGAACTCCCAGGCTCTCTCCGGGGCCCTCGGTGGTTCAGGACAGGAGACCTGGCAGGGCTGACATCATTTTACCTTGTCCTCAATGTCCCGATTGAGGCCCAGCCACCAGATGTAGCTCCTAGCTAATGCCTTCATCCTCATGACCCCAGGGTGGTGCTCGTGTAGAGCTGCCATGACTTGCTGTTGCAGTGGGGCAGGTATCAAAACCCGGCCACCCCACATCAGGCACCCTTTGTACGTTAACAGTTCGTCTTTTCGCATGACGAATGGCGTGAACTCAGGGCCCTGCTTGGCTGCCAGCCACCCCCTCCCCGCCCAGTCCAGGACCCAACAAAGAACCTTGTCTCAGCCCGTGAGGTGGGCCACCTCCCAAACATGAACCGGGCAATTGGAGAGCGACTCCACAAGGACAATCGAGTGCATGGGCCAGGGTCCATGCCAGGCAGCGGAAGATGGCTGAGGGCATCAGTATGCCTGATAGCTTTCCCTGGGTGATATACAAGGTCATAGCTGTAACCTGCCATAAAAATGGACCACCGCAGGACCCTGGGGGAGACCATCTGCGGCGTCTGACGATCGGGAGCCAGGAGACCCAGAAGAGGTTTATGGTCAGTCACCACCGTGAAGGGCCGGCCGTAGAGATAGTGGTGGAATTATTTTTACTCCAGCCACTATCACCAACACCTCCATATCTATGTGCGTATAATTCCACTCCACAGAAGACAAGGTCCTCGAGTAGTAGGCAACTGGAACCTCCCGGCCATTTGGCAACCGGTGACCCAGGACCGCCCCAACCCCGTACGGAGAAGTGTCGCAGGCGAGGACAACTGGTAGTGCCTCATTGAAATGGTGCAGGACGGAGTTAGAAATAAGCAAGTCCTTGACCCCCTGGAATGCCGTGGCATAAGCGAGTGTCCAGACCCAGATCGCGTCTTTGTCCAGGAGGTGGTGCAGGAGCTCCGCCATAGCAGCTTTTAAGGGGAGAAAAGCATGATAAAAATTGAGCAGGCCCAAGAAAGTCTGCAGTTCAGATTTGGAAGTGGGAGTCGGGGCTCCCGTAATTGCCCGAACTTTATCGTCCGTGGGGTGGATTCCCTGGGCATCCACCGCAAACCCCAGGAACTCGATGCACAGCACCCCGAGGAGATATTTTTCTTTCTTCACCTTGACACCGGAGGAGTCGAACCTCTGGAGAACTGCCCGGAGCTGGTTTGCGAAGGTGGCGGAGTCTGACACCACGATGATGACATCATCTAGAAAAGGTTGTACCCGTGGGATGCCTTTAAGGAGTGAATCCATGAATGACTGAAAAATCCCACTGAACTGCAGCCTAGTCACCCTAAAAGCCCCCTTGTGCGTAGCGATGGCTTGTGCCTCGGCGGCAGCCGCATCCACCTACAACTGCTGGTAAGATTGTGCCAAATCTAGCTTACTAAAGACCTTGTCCCCCGCAAGGGAAGCTAAGACGTGGCTTACCACCGGGACCGGGTAAGCGTGGTCTTGCAAGGCCTTGTTGATAATGCACTTATAATCGGTACATATGCGGATGCCACCATTCGGTTTTACCGGCATGACGATGGGGGTCTCCCAGCGCATGGATGCAACCAGTTCCCTTGCTCGACGAGGCGGTCGAGCTCAGCCTCTATTTTGGCTCTCATTGCGATGGGAGGGAGACATGCCTTAATGCGGATGGGGCGTATGCTCAAATTAAGGTCCAGAGAAATCGGGGCCCCGGTGTACCTCCCTAGAGACCCATCAAACACCTTAGGGAACTCCTCGCAAACCACCCCAAAATCCATCGACTGGATCTGGTGAGTCCCCGTCAACTTAAAGCCCAGGAGCGCAAACCATGACAGTCCCAATAAACTGGACAGGCACCCCTCCACCACCACCAGGTCCAGCAGTCCTGAAAAATCCTGGAACTGGACCCGGAACTTACCCCAGCCACGGACCACCACAGGGTTCTTATTAAAGTCCCACAACATGATACCCTGTGGCTTGTGCCACCGGGGGCCCCCTTGCGGGCATAGAGAGCGGAGGGTTTTGGCCGAGATTATAGAAAAGGATGAGCCTGAGTTGACTTCCATCCTACAGGGGGACCCCTCAATACGGAAAGTCACATGCGCCTAGTCCGGGCCGTCAGGGGGTAAGTTACATACCATTTGTTGGTGGTGGTTTGAAATGGTGTGGAGATCTGAAGAATCCAGCTGCACCATTGTCTTCTGCCATTGCCCCTTGGAGCGGCAAACTCTTGCCAGATGTCCAGCCTTGTTGCAGGTCTGGCAGATGGCATCACGGAATCTGCATGTCTGGCGCTTTTGAGCGTCACCGCAGCTGGTGCAGGTTGAGGAGCTGGGAGATGCTCTGGCGTTGAGAGCACTGGGACACACATCGGTTGATCTGTAGGACCTCCTCATTGCTGGAGCCATCAGAACCCGCCGGTGCTTGGACACTGGGGACTGCCTTGGTGTGGCGGTTGGAGTGCGACTTCTTATAAACCACCACTTCCCTAATCACCTTCTCCAGGTCAAGGTCATCGTGACCAACGAGTTTTCGCCGCCGCTTGGGCTTCTGTAGACCCACCAAGAATTGGTTTTAGAGTGCGTCCGCCAGGTCCAAGAAGCCACATCTTGTGGCTTCCTGTCTCAGCCCGGCTAGGAAGTTGGAGGCCGACTCATCTGGTCCCTGGACTCTCGTGAAAAAGTCCATTCTTTCTGTGAACTGGATGGGTTTTAAGGCCAAGTGGTCCGTGAATTTCTTTACCAGCACCTTGTAAGTCACTGCTGCGTCAGTTGGGGCGCCATCAGGTCCTTCAGCTAGAAGTGTGCCTCGATTCCGCAGTACCATAGGAGATGGGCCTTCTTCTTGCCTGGGTCCGTGATGTCATTTATCTCGAAGTGGTTCTCAAGTGTTTCCAGCCACGTCTCCCATTGTGCAGGGCAGGAGATGTCAAATTAGGGGAAACTCTCATTACCAGCAGCCATCTTCACGACACATGAAGTTGGCGGCAGTTGCTCGGGTGCAGTGGAGGAGGCAGCCGAAGAAGAAGTGGAGGTGGGGCTGTGCTCGGAGTCAGTGATACCTGGAGCGGTGCAATGCTCAGTGATCGGAGCAGCAGGACACGAGGCGTGGCGGCGGCGTGCGGTGCTCTCGAAGCTGAAGCACAATGCGGTGCTTGTCTCATGGTCATTGTTCATGGGAGGGAGATCTCAGAATCCCATCCTTATCGCCACTGAAAAGTCCTTAGACATACTCATGATTTCAGCTCTAAGACTTTTATTAGGAAAGAACAAGACAACTTTCCCCGGCTCGCAGGCCGGTTTATATCCCTGAAAAACCCCACACCCAAAACACACCCCACACAAGTAATTGGCTATTTACAGGGGCCGAGAGTTCCATAGGTTCTCAGCCAGGAGCCTAGCTCTCTGATTGGAGTGGGCTAGGATCTGCTAAACCCATTGTTCCTCGGAGCGAAGCTCGGAGGTTTAGCCTGACCGCATGGAGCCTTTGTGTGCCATGCGGTCTGTGATAGATACATTACAACATCACAGGAAAATGGCAGAATTTAGTAAGCCTTTTGTACACAACAGCTTCTCTAAGGCTGATCTTGTATTTTTTACAACACAAGGTATTGTTAAAAAAAAAAAAAGCCCAACTCAAAAGTAAGGTAAAAGAAAGTGAAGTTATAGAGTTTATAATTTTATGGTTTCATGAAGGATGGAGCAATGCATGCCAGAAATATTTCCCAACTTTCCTGGGCTTTTGACATAGTACTAGCAGGACAACAGGATGTTCCTTCAACTTGGTTGTTTATTATATGTTTACTGGAGCTTCCAACAGGGAAGGTAGGCTAGATAATAAAACCCTGACGTCATTTGTATTTCCATTTGAGAGCATCCATTCAGGCATGGACAATCTTAGGACAGTTTTGTAAAAACAACAAGATGAACTATCCAGTCATGCAATCCAGGGAAGGTTTTCCTACCAACAGTGAAGCTGCCTTATGAATGTAACTTCACCTAATCAGACTGGAAGGATGGCTCACAACTATCTTCCTCCAGACCAAGAAGGCTTTTTTTTTTACACCATGAGTCAATATCAATACCTGGATTACTAGGAAATATAAAACATTAAGTAATTTTATTGCATTTTGTTGTAAACCTTTCAGATTTCCTTGATGTGGAACAGTATGAACATTTAATAAATACAACAAATAATAAAAATGTAAGTACTGTGCACTGTACTTGTAGTTAAGGCTTGCCTTCTATCCAGCCAAGCAATACAGCCCTTTGAAAGGTTGAATTACTTCTTATACTGAACTGATAGAGTTACAATGGCAGTGAATTCTGAAGCACAGCTTAGGAAGATCCCACTGACTTAGAAGTGTGCAACTCTGCAGGGGATGGCACATTAAGGCCAAGTTCAGACTGGCAGTTTGAAGCGGGAAGGAGTCGTTCCAAAAAAGAGTTGGAACAAACTATTCTGAGTTTTCCTGGTCACACTGCGCAGACTGATGTGGGAGCATACCAAAAGGCGGCATGAAGGAGCGTTCACACTGTTGGCCCGGAGGCGCGGCTGTAAGCAGCATTTTCCTCGCAGCAGATGCCTATGCGTATGGTCACCTATGTGCATGGGTGCCTGGGTGCCTAGGCACAGCGGCAAATAGGCTAGGATCTGGCCACTGTGGGCCATAGGCACATCTGGCCACATCACTACCCACTCTTCAAGGCAATCACCTGCACCTTCCTGGTGCCAGAGTGAGGCCCCTTTAATCCGCTTGTGAAACATTCCTCACACAGGCCCATATCTGGGCAAACTGCCAGTCTGAACTTGGCCTATGTATAAGAAATTTACAGACAGGAGCAAAAATGATCGATGTTTAATAAGGATGGGTGTCATATGCAAGAGTCAAGGTGTCTTGATTATCTTACTTATGTTGATGGCTACTCTACCTGACAGTTCAAGTCACTGCAAAGTTATGACTTGTGTAATGTTTTCAAACATTGTCCGTGCCAGCACACTTATTGCATTTACAGGGATTAGATGTTGACACTTCTGGGGGAAGCTGTCACTAAAATTAACAAAGGAAGAATGGAAAATCATAATCAAAAACAAGACTTCAGAACACATTGTCCTCGATTACTATTTCTAAGTGGATGTGCAAAAGAAGATTTGACAGTAAATGTGTTGGTGATCCCTTTGGGAAATGAAGAAGTTCAAAAGAAGAAGGAAATGAAAGTGTACCTGATTTCTCCAGTCCTGACGCCACCCGTTTGAGATGTGAAATTGAAAGGAAGCAGTTGAGTAGTGGTGGTTTAAGCTACTCTGTTTTGTTACAGTTCTGGAAACATGCTTTACTAGCAAGTTCAGTTTTTGGGTCTAGACTTCCGGTTTCGGCTTGGAGAGAGCAAGACGCTGCTGTGTTCTGCTTACAGAGCTGTTTATATATATACCCACTGGAATGTGGAGTGCCGCAGGGAGTGATTCTCTTGCCATGTTAGTCTGGAGTTATGGACTGGGTTGTCATCAGTATGCTGTTATCTGTTAACAGATGGCCATCCATCTTCCGTTCCTACAAACTTGGCTGAGGCTTTGGATGCTGTGCCTGGATGGTTACAGTAGAGTCGCTTGAAGTTAAATCAATCGACGATGGAGGTCCTGTACCTGGGTTGAGGGGGGTTGGATGGGGGCACCAGGCTTCCCACACTGGAAGGGGCACCTTTGGTGCCAACCCAGACAGTGAGGAGTCTGGGAGTGACACTGGATGCCTCTCTTTCCATGGAGGCCCAGGTTGCTGCAGTTGCCAGATCTACATTTTTCCATTTTAGGAAGATCAGGCTACTGAAGCTCTATCTTTCCCCCCAAGATCTAGCGATGGTGATCCATGCAATGGTCACTTCCAGACTTGATTACTGCAACTCACTCTATGCTGATCCAGAAATTACAACTGGTGCAGAATGCGGCAGCATGCCTGCTGATATCAACGCCTGTGCGGGCTCACGTTAGGTACATGCTGTGCCAACTGCATTGGTTACCAGTTGAGTACTGGATTTGCTTCAAGGTGCTGGTTTTGACCTTCAAAGCCTTATACAGCCTGGGACCAACATATCTAAGGGACCACCTCTTCTCATATATGCCTCGAAGAGTGTTACGCTCAAAAGATCAACACCGCCTGGTGGTCCCTTGGCCCAAGGGATGCCCATCTTGCCTCAACCAGAACAAGGGCTTTTTCTGTCCTGGCCCCAGCCTGGTGGAACATGCTCCCTATTGAGACCAGGGGCCTGTAGGATCTTCAATTCCGCAGGGCCTGCAAGACGGAGCTGTTCTGCCAGGCCTTTGGTTGAGGCAGCGAGCACATCTATGCCCCCCCTGAGGTTGCTGTCACCCATCTGTCAGCTGTCTACTGATCACCGAAAACTGGCCTTTAATCCATTGTTCCATCAGGCCAGAATTTTATAACCAACTTATGCTCTTCCAAGCTGTACCCATTGTTTTAATTGTTATAATGTTTTATTGTGTTTTAATGTTTAATGTTTTAAACTGAAATTGTATTTATTTCAATTATGTTACCTACACTGAGCTCGCCCGCAGGATGGGCGGGATATAAATGCAAATAATAAATTAAAAATTAAAAAAATATTTATCTCTATTTTCTCTCTCTTTTCTGGCTCTCTTTACTGGCAGCTTATCTTCCTAGTCTTTTATTTTACCCGGGTTTTTTAACTAGATGTGGAAGGGAAAGGAAGATCAAGGGATTTCCTGGGTTGTGTTTTGTCTACCCTCTGCAGAGTGTTCTTTTGCTATTTTACCTAACTATTTAGCATTTATTTTAACCTATAAATTCCACATTAGTTCCTGGAGTATAAGAGTTATAGGAGGCAGCATTTTATAACATTGGTATTTACACTCCTTGGGACTCTATCTCATTATGTAGATAAGGCTGATGCTGAACTTGTGGTTAATTGCTACATCTGCTCAGTGTTATGTCTAAGTGGGGAGGAATGGTTAGTAACTGAATGATTGATTGATTTTGGTAGAAGGATGAAGGGTTTTATTTGGATTGGTTGAGAGTGTTTTACCACCTGGTTTCTACTTTTTATATTTTGTATACATTAGTAAGAATGCTAAATAAGCTTGGTATAAAACTGTGTGACTTGGGAAATTGAGAAACGAGGATTGGGATGAGGAAGTTGTTTAGTCCTCATTTTGCTATGTGGTTTTCGGGTCTGGTCACATGGAACTCTGTCTACAGAAAATATTTTGCTTGCCCACAAAACCAAATTGATTCCTGTTTGTTGCTTAAGCATCAAGCTATATTAGTTTGTTGCACCAAAAAGACCCCAATCTGATTCAAACTTGCTTAAAGGTAAATTGGTCTCCAGATCACAGAGATCAGTTCCCCTGGAAAAAATGGATGCTTTGGAGATTGGACTCTGTGGCATTGTATGCCACTGAAGTCCCTGTCCTCCCCAGGCTTCAACCCCAAATTTCCAGGGCTTTCCAAACCTGGAGCTGGCAACTCTTCCCCCCACCCCCTTCCGGTGGCCATGGGGGACCTGGCAACCCTTACCTGAATGGGGATTACAGTGGGAAGGGGGGGACTGATGAAATTTATCAGCTTAGTCTGGATCCAACCCAAGGTCTTTGAAAGAGGGTTGCCAGTTCTGGGTTGGGAAATACCTGATGGGATGGCCACATAACCCAACCTAGGTCATGCCAAATCCCTATAAAACTGGGGATTGGTATAGCGGGATATTTAACATACAGTGTGGGCTAGTGGGAGCAGGGAACCAAACCCGACACCCAATCTGTCTTTTTTTAAATTTGAAATTGTTTGTCCCCTCTCATTTTCCCCAGCAGTTACTACTTCCAGGCTTGGAACCCCACCAGGAGAAACCAATTGGAGAGAGGCTGTTTTGAGGGCTGGCGGGCAGGGACAGGGTTCCACCCACTCTTTAAACACCCTCCCATCTCAACCAATGCTTCACAAGGAATCAGTAGTGATCCAGATTTGAAGTATGGGACTACTGTGATCCACTTTGGCTTTCTGTTTGTGTTAGTTTGTAGCTAAAGAAGTTTAGTGTGAGTTTACTAAAAAATCATTTTTAGTGTGCAGGAGTCCCTAACAACAACATTCAAGCAGGATCCCAGCCAGTGTCTTTACTACTTCAGAGCCAACTCATAAGTGACTCCAGCCCAAATGACATCTTACTGATGTGATTCAGTAGCCCTCTCCTTACAAATGCTTCCTTCTCCTTGAGCCTTGTGTTGCATAACTATATAGAAAGACTGATCATGTGAGTCCAGTGCCGGATTTATGCATAAGCTAAATAAGCTACAGCTTAGGGCCTAGCAATCTGCTGGGGCCTCAAATAAAAACACAATATAAAAAATGATTTCAAATATTAAAAAGGCATATATATTTTAAATTTTTCTGAGACCAGCTGATGTAATTTAAAACAGTAGGGGGCCTCTGGGTTTTGTATAGGTTAGGGCCTCAGCAAGTCTAAATCCGGCCCTGTGTGAGTCACCCAGTTATTTTGTCACTTACAAAAAAAAAAGACAGAGAAACACTGACCTACACACAACTTAATGCAATTTATTGTTTCCAGATAGCTTTTGTACCTGTAGAAGAAGCAACAGCCTCTGGAGGAAGTGAGCTGCCACTTTCAGTGCATTCCTGCAAAGCACTAGTTGATGGAGACTTGGTGTTGACTAATGGAGGAGAAGCTGTCAGAAGAGCAACAGCTGTTGATGTAGAAGATGCAGTCATGGACGAAACATTAGCGATTGGCAGTGCAACAGCAGGGACTGTTGGGGAAGATGAAGTACTTGGTGAGAGAAAAGGAGAAGTTATTGGGATGGCAACTGTCGTTAGGGGAGCAGTAGCAGACAGCGTGGCAACTGTATGAGACATGTTGGTTGTAGCTGCAGGATAAGATGTGATTGGCACTAAAACTAAAAAAAATAGAATTAGAGGTCAGAGTCATTTTGAACAAAGCCACACACTACAAAAATACCAATGAAACATGAATATGCACATCCTTCTGTGAATCAAATGAAAATTTCTGTCCAGAGAAATGAGCAAAAACCATGGAGGGACAAACTTTCTTCTCCCCTCACCTAGCAATAAAAACAATTGATTCGAATTTCTTTCCTCAGTTATCAAAAATAAATAAAAAGACCATGTGAATCTGTCCTAAATGTTCCAGTCAGCTGGAGTAACAGTGAAGAAAAAAAGCAGCTTTTAAGAAAATTGACATTGTTTTGAGAAAGGTAATGCTTCCAATACTTCTCTTTGGACCCCTTGTCAATGCAAGTGAAAAACATTTCAATGCTCTTTGACACACTAACACTTTGCAAATCTCTTCACCATAAGGGAATGTATATCTTTAAAAAAATTGTTTAACATTCCCTTAACTCTCTAAAAAAATAATCATCTATTGCCAATCTAAATGTTGCTAGGTCAGTGTTCAAAAATAAATCAATATGTTCAAATGATTTGTAGTTATAAAACACCTTCTGTTATAAAATCTTTGAAGTCTCTCAGTGTTACTTTGCAACAGTGAGGACTAACTCTTTGCTTTCTAAATATGAAATGATAGCTTGTTAGGAATAATGCAAGATTATAGGTGGTCCATTTAAACCTCTGGGTTACATTTTAATACAATTTCCTCAGATATCCAACACTTTTTGAATATGATGAACAGTTAAAAGTGTAAGACCTCAAACTTTGTTCTGCTGCTTCAGATCAACATGGCTACCCCACCTGAAATTAAAAGTTTAGCTATGGAAGCTGTCATCTTCATTATCTCTCCCTTATTATAAAAGAGTTTTGGGTGCCAGAATTCTAAAATTGGCCCCTTTAGTGTTAGGCCGAAAAAACTGCCACTCGGAAGACACTGGCTGGGTTCATTGGCTGCTTTGTGCAGTCCCGGCCAGCGTTCCAAGGTCATTTACATATGGAAGCTGATTGGACTACACTCCATTCCACACCTCAAACTCACACACACCCCCGCAAGGCAGTTGGAATTTTCAGTTGGGAGAGGAGAATGATGTCAGCTGCTCCCTAGGCAGAGGCTGTGTGTGTGGGTGTGGGGGGGGGGTTGTAAAGACAGACAGGCAGATAAACGTTGGCTGATGGTTGCCAACTCCAGGTTCGAACTCCAGGACATAGGGTTGCCAACTCCAGGTTGGAAACTTCCAGGATATTTTAGGGATGAAGCCTGCTGAGGGTGGGATCTGAGGAGGAGGAGGAAGAGGGGGACCTCAGACAGATACAATGCCATGCTGCCCACACTCCAGACAAGCTGTTGCCAGTCTCCAGGTGACAGCTGGAGAGATCTTAAAGCTTTGGTGCTACTTCAAAGTTCCCCAGGAGCCCAAAACAGAGAAGTGTTTTGGAAAATCTTGAGGAATTGTTTGGTGCATTTACGATGGGGCTCCTGGGGAACTATTGTTGCCAATCTTGGCCCAGCAGCCATCAAACCATTCTCTTCAACCCCCTGCTGTGCAGCTGACTTTCCCCTAGGGTTGCCAATCTCCAGGTGGGACCTGGAGATCTCCCACTGCTACAATTGATCTCCAGATGACAGAGATCAGTTCCCCTAGAGAAAATGACTGCTTTAGGAGGGTAGACCCTATGACATTATACCTGCTGAGTCCTTCCGCCCCCCCCCCGCCCAATGCTGCCCTCTACAGAATCCACCCCCCAAACCTCCAGGTATTTCCCTCCTTAGAGCTGGCAACCCTACATTCCCCTCAGTGCCTGTTGGGAGTGGGTGGTGGGGGAGGGGAAGGGAGTGGGCGACCGGAGGCTTCTGCCTCCTGTCTCCGGTCCTGGAGTGGGGGGGGTGGAAACGGACCCGGCAGCCGGAGGCTTGCACCTCCAGTCGCCGGCCCTGGAGTGAGTGGGGTTGAGTGGGGGGAAACGGACCCTGCGGCCGGATGTCGGCCCTGGAGTGGGTGGGGGTGG